>NC_143256.1:25461696-25764726 GCF_984573655.1 Nuphar pumila | reverse complement strand
TCCAGCAGAAGATCCTACATTGCTCCATCAAGCACCGACTGACTTGCACATTGACTGTTGTGGAGCCTAATTCAGAGTTTTTACCCTTACAGGAGGAGAGTTTGGGGGCTCCTCCCAGCGTGGGTAGCATCATTCAACTAAATGAGTTGTAGATCCTGATTCAGAGTTTTTACCCTTACAGGAGAGGGGTCTGGGGGCTCCTCTCAGCGTGAGTAGCATCATTCAACTTGAAGAGTTGTGGAGTCTGATTCAGAGTTTTTACCCTTACAGAAGGGGGGTCTGAGGGCTCCTCTTAGCGTGGGTAGCATCATTCAACTTGATGAGTTGTGGAGCTTGATTTAGAATTTTTGCCCTTATAGGAGGAGGGTTTGGGGGCTCCTCCTAGCGTGGATAGCATTGTTCAACTTGATTCGTTGTGGAGCTTGATTCAGAGTTTTTTCCCTTACAAGAGGAGGGTTTGGGGGCTCCTCCCAGCGTGGGTAGCATCATTCAACTTGATTAATTGTGGAGCCTGATTCAGAGTTTTTGCCCTTACAGGAGGGGGGTTTGGGGGTTCCTCTCAGCGTGGGTAGCATCATTCAACTTGATTCGTTGTGGAGCCGGATTCAGAGTTTTTGTCCTTACAGGAGGGGGGTTTGGGGGCTCCTCCCAGCGTGGGTAGCATCGTTCAACTTGATTCATTGTGGAGCCTGATTCAGAGTTTTAACCCTTATAGAAGAGGGGTCCGGGGGCTCCCCCTCCGGCACGGGTCCCGGGTGTCGTGGTCAAAAAATGCACAAGGTGTCGTGGTGAGAAAGACATATGTTTGTTCCAAGCAAGGTTGAAAGAAATCAATGGAAAATCTAACAAGGAGCATGCCAGAATCAAGATGTGGATGTCAAGCGAGAGTGGTGTTGTGCAACTCAAATTACACAGAATAATAGGGGTCTGGTTTTTAGTTAAAATGGGAAATGAAATGCCAATAGAAATCACTAAAAATTTACAGGAATAAAGTAGACTCAATAACAAAGACACCATTTTTTACGAATTTGAAATATGACCTCCGGTTAGGGAGATATGGCCCTGACAAGTTGGTCCTAATTCGGGTAGCGATTTGCTTACTGAATAACACTATAAATCGCTATAGTGATTTGTGGAAAATACTACAAATCGCTATAGTGATTTGCGGAAGACACTACAAATCGCAATAGTGATTTGCGGAAGACACTACAAATCGCTATAGTGAGATCCAACAAAATTATAAATCGTTGTGGGGCTCATTGGAGACCCAAAAATACTATAAATCGCTATAATGATTTGCGGAAGACACTACAAATCACTGTTGAAAAGCCGGATAACACTATAAATCGTTGTGGAGCTCGTTGGAGACTCGAAAATACTACAAATCGCTGTAGGAAAGCTCGATAATATTACAAGTCGTTATTGGGATCCGCGCCGGGGGGGAGCCCCCGGACCCCCCTCCTGTAAGGGCAAAAACTTTAAATCAGGATCCACAACACATCAAGTTGAATGATATTACCTACGCTGGGAGGTGCCCCCAAACCCCCTCCTGTAGGGGGAAAAACTATGAATCAGGCTCCACAACTCATCAAGTTGAACGATGCTACAGTCAGTGTGCAGGTCAGTCGGGGTTTGATGGAGCAATGTAGGATCGTCTGTTGGATGTGCACAGAAGTAGAGAGAGAAGGGAGAGAGAGTGAGAGAGTTGATGTTCATGGCCTTCTCCAGGGGGAACTCTTTGCCTCCCTTGATTTCTTCTCTAGAGAGAGAGGGGGTTTTACAGTGTTTTACGGAGAAGGAAGAAGAAGAAGATGACAATGAAAAGTTCAAACAGACATTTTTGATGGCTCAGGTTTGTTTCGTCGGATGACCATCGGATCGTCGGCTCACCATCGGATCGGCGGCTCACCATCGTTTCGCCGGATCACCATCGACGAAACGATTAAGGCTTGTTTAGCTGTGTAGACTTTGAAGAGTCAACATCATCATCGACTTTCTGGATGGAGGACATGTTTGTCCTTTTTTTGAACTGTTTGTTTTTTCTTTTTTAAATGAAGGGCATTTTTGTCATTTTCTCAATCCATCGCTTTATGAGAAGAATAGCAAGAAAGGGTACTTAAGTCTTTGCAACTACATCAGACTCCAATGCTAAGTGATGTCAACATACACGGGAATACAAGCCCCATGTGCTTGTATACGTGGTGCTCATTCAGACCCCCGAACACAGACGTGGGATTCAGTGAATCATCGGGGGCGAACATACACCACCCTCTCAATATTATTGGCCTGGAAAAAATTTCATACTTTTTGAACCATTCTATGTGTTTTACTCTCATTGCTTAATTGTATCTATGTCCTCTCCTCGTCGCACTCCCTCCCCTTTATTGTCGTATTTCCCTCCTCAGTTTCCTTCCTTGAGGCTTAACAATAACCCATCTGGTCAGGCTTTGAATCGTAAGTTTTTTAGTATGGGTTAGGTGATAAAGACTGTAGGACCAACTGCATAGTATATATTTTGTGTGTGGAGAGAGAGAGAGAGACGCACCAAAGAGTTTAACAATTCCTATAATATAGGATTGGTGGCTTAACGACATCAATGAGCAGAGCAGTTCTAGGGAGAGGATAACAGTTTTTAAAATGGGAAAAATGGGGGAGAAAGCCTTCCCATTTTGCCCTTTCACAATAAAAAAAAACAAGAAAGAGAACATTCTCTCTCTAGGTTGTTGCCTGAATACTGGCCGGCAGAAAACCAGTCTGGCTGATTGAGCTGAATCAACAAAGAGAGAACGTTCTCTCACTTTTTTTTCATTCTAAAAGTTGTTGCCGTTATACCGGCCAGCAAGGAACCAGTCTGGCCAGTTGAGCTGGATCAAGAGAGAGAACGTTCTCTGTTTTTTTTTTTACATTCTAAAAAATGAAGAGAATGTCTCTGGTAAAAGGAAGAGGGAAAACAAAAAGGTTGCGGCCAGAATACCAGTTCCAAGGAGTTGAATCAATCTAGATAGTGAGAGAGAACGTTCTCTTTCTCTCCTTTAGCCTTTCCCTGAAATCAAAGAGATACCACAATAGATGTCAACCCATGGCCGGTCGATCATGTGACAGGCGCAATATGATTGCATAAATATTGCATTAAGCACCTGATCACCCTCCATCTTAAGAACAGGCCTGTCAGTTGTGTGGCCAAGGCCTGTTAATGGGCGATCAGGTGCTTAATGCAAATTTTATGCCATGTAATTGCACCTGATCCTTACTGGTCGACCATTGGTTGCTTTCCTATGCCACACATACCATCTCACCCCAGCATCAATTGTAACAGATCTTGTGTATGTTGGTCATACATGACCATGGTGGTTTCACGGAGAGTTTCTTGAGTTGAGGAGAGAAATGTGCCCACTCTCTCTCCAACTCGTGAAACTGCCCGTTAAAGGGTCTTATCTACATGAAGCATGTTTCATCTGGATAAGCTCAAAACAGTGAAACTATTAAAGAGAGAAAATCGACAAGTTCCACTGAGGGTTGGGTAGACGGCTACCCAGGAAAGTGAAACTGTCAACCTTATCTCTTCCTTATACCAGAGAGAAGACTTACTCAGAAAAAGAACACAGTTACGAGGAAACTCTAAGTAGAAACACCCCCTCCTAAAGAAGGTCATTTACATCCCTATCTGCTTCTTCATCTGCACACACATCGGACATCGATCCATCAGTAGTATCAAAGCCAAGGTTGGTGGTGTGCGCAGTGCCATCTCTGGATCTTCATTTGACGCTCAGAGCCACGAGTCATCGATCAACAGTCACCGAAAAAATGGAAATCAATAATAAAAAGGTCAGTGCTCTTTGTTGATTAGGCATATCGGACAGATCGCCAGATTCCGAAGACCCCTGTCTCTGCTTTAAAAAAAACATAATAAAAAGGAAACAATGCAGTGAAATCAAGTCTGCCCAATGATATTTTTTTATCCCGTCATTTTTTTATTTAAAAAAATCTCCTTCAAGTAAAAAAAAAAAAACCTTATTCAGTTTTCTTTTAAGATCTCTTATATAAGGACTTGGATCCCATCTGAGGTCTACGATAGATATGAGAGGGTCACAAAAAAAATGGCTAAATAAAAAAAAATTAGGAGGGTCGCTAGTAACCGGTGACCTCCGCTTATCAGTTTTTTTTAAGTCACCGACATTGGGCAACCTCAGTAAATAAACATAAAAAAAAAGGAGACCCTGAATTGGCAAATAGGAGGGAGATATAAGAGGAGGAAGAAGATCACAGACCCTGAATCGGGGCTTGCGTCTGATTCCAATGGGTCACAACAATTCTTTTTTTTTTTGGTTTCCTGGAATAACAAAGTTTTTTTTAAAGGAGTCGACTGCAACCGACGACCTCCCTTCACTGAACATTTAGCAGGAGGTCGTCAGCATCCGGCAACCTTGCTATACAAAAAGAAAAAAGAATAGGAAGGTTACCTGTTTTCTTTTTAGCCGATTCATCCCTCAGTATTTTCATCCCTCTTCTAGCGACCCATCCGGTAATGCGATCTAACCTAAAGGGTTTATCGCAGAAAAAGGGGAAAACTAAGACTTCTTTTGATCCTCCATTGTTGAAACAACGAGCAAGGTTGCTCTGGCGACCTCTCAGCAACATCAAAGCCCTCTAGTAACAAGGCACTAAACGTTGCTTTTTTTTTCAACTAATGAACAGGGAGATCTATCATTTTTTTTACACAACAATTGAAAAAAACATTGTTGAACGCCAAAAGCTTCCTTGCGAAGCTTCTGGTTTTTCCAAAAAAATTGAGCCTCTTTTATATGCATTTATAAATAAAATTACAGCATTGCCCCTGCTCTTCTCTGGTAATTTTGGTCATGTCCCTATCAGGTGAAATTTCCTGTTACCCCTAGTCCTTTCTGGTATTATCGATTAAGTCCCTGCTCGGTTAAATTACTTTTTTGAACCTGCTTTTTATTTTATTGTATGCTTTGCCTTTCTGTAATAAATTTACTGTATTGTCCCTGTACTTTGTTGTTTTAACATCTATATCCCTGGATTACGAGAAAGGTCCTCATTTTTTTGGGTAATTTCTGAAAGGGACCTAAACTTTAAAATATTATCCATAACAGGCTTAAGTTTCTAATTTTTTGTAAAAAACTCCCTGGATTTTTTTTTAAGTCCTGTTTTTTTTTATAATTTTTTTTTGTGTTGTACTCTTCTTTGATTTTTTTGAAATTATAAAAAAGTGCTCAGAGATTGCAGATTGGCTCATTCTCGTTGAAAATAAAGAACTTGATTATCGTATATGTTTTTAGTACTTGCATGAAACAATAAGTTTGATTTCATGAATTTGTTGATTATGAAAGTTATGTTTTATGTGTTTATGGCTAATATTATCTTATTTATCTATTTGTTGAATGTTAGACTTATATTTATCATGCTTTGTTATCTTAAAATACCTAAAATTAGAAAAATGACAAGTAGGGTTTGTGCAACCGAATTAGCTAAAATGCCTAAAACTTAATGGCATCAATTTCCATATTTGAAAGAGGAGGATTCCTTTTGTTTTAACTTTAGAGGGTATCGAAAATGTCCTCACTACTGAAATAAGGGACCCTAGTGTCGAAGTTACCAAAGAGGATAAATCAACTTTTCTAAAATATAAAAGCGACAACATGTTGGCTAGAACCATCATGCTCACCTATATAGACAACGATCTTATTAGGGTGTTCAAAGATTACCCTACAACTAAGTCTATGTTTGGTGTCATTTCAAAGAAGTATGATACTACTTCTGAAACACACATTCAATTACTCTTAAAGCAATATAATTTGTGTCTAATGCATGAAAATGAAAATGTCGTTAATCACATGAACAAAATGTTTGTTATGGCAAATGACCTAGTAATAGTTAGGAATGTAATCCCTAATTGTATGCAGATATCCACCATTTTGCATAGTCTCTCATCTTCGTGGAAGATAGTGAAAACTGTTCTTAGACTAAACTCAAAAAATCTAACCCTAGAAGAGCTTCCTGCTCAACTGAAAATTGAGCAGCAACATATACAACAAGACATGAAAGCGAATTACACTTCACGAAAGATATTCACCATCGCAGTCATAGCCCTTCTAGACTTCCACATTTTAAGAAAAAAAATCAAAGGTAATGGCAAATTTGATAAGAAGAAAGATTCAATATTTCGCAAGCCGCAGACGGATCCGCCTTCCAGGCCAAGTGCTTCAAGTGTGGAAAACCTGGACACTTTAAGAAAGATTGCTAGAGTCGTACAAACAATAACAATGGCAAAAATAACAAAAATAGCCAGCAAAAGGAGAGACGAGATATAATTTATATGATATCGGAATGATCTTATGCCGACTAGGCTCGTTCTAGATAATGGGTGGACTCTGGGATGACACGTCATATGGCAATGAGCAAGGAGGAAATGGTGGACATGGTCGAGTATAAGCCTGGTGAACATCGGTTGTACATGGGCAACAACACTTACTCTGATATTATGGGTGTCAGGACTTATCATATTAAAACTTCTAGAAACAATGTATTGTTATCAAATGTCTTGTTTGTACCGTTCATAAGACGTAATCTAGTGTTTGTTCTGACCTTAGTTGCTAAGGGTTTTGAAGTTAGATTTTTACAAAGAAATGTTACTATGAGAAAATATAGTCGAGTCCTGTTTGATGAGGTTTTTGATAAACATCATAGATTATTTAAAATTGATTATTCTAATATAAATAAAATTCCTTCGATTTCTACTTATATTGACATTGTCTTTAACGTAGATGTAAATGTCTGGCATCAAAGACTTGAACATATTAACTTAAAGAAAATGAAGAAACTTGTTGAATTAAATCTAATACCTGACTTTAATGAATCTTCATTTCATAGATGTGAACCCTGTACTTATGAGAAAATAACAAATAAACCTTTCCCATATAATGTAATTAGAGCATCTAACTTGTTGAAAATCATACACACTAACGTTTGTGATTCCTTAGACGCAAACTCATAAAGGAATGTAATATTTTATATCTTTTATTAATGAGTTTTCTAGATATAGTTATGTCTACCTCATAACTTATAAGTATGAAGCATTAGATAAATTTATAGAATATCGTCAAGAAGTCGAAAACCAACTTGGTAGAAAGATTAAAGTTGTATGGTCTGATCAAGGAGGAGAATATACCTCAAATAAAATTTTTAAATATTATAAGGCTAATGGGATCAGACCTCAAACTATAACTCCAGGTACTCCTCAACAAAATAGTGTGGCTGAAAGATTCAATATGACCTTTCTCGATATGATTAGATGCATGTTATCTAATGCTTCATTAGCCAAAGTATTTTTGTGGCGCCCCCAGATTTACCGACTTGAAAATCCCTTGAAAATCCTTTGGATTTAGAGTAAACTTTTTTTTTTAAAACAAACTGCGCAAGTGCGGAAGAAACCAAAAAGGAAAACAAGCGGAAAACCTTGGGCGGCCACTACAGGTGAGAAACAACAGTAAAATGAAACAACTTTTATTAAATACATCTTTACAAAATTGTACAACCAATCCCTTTTACAAATACACTGCCAGGATCCAACAAGTAAGGTTCAGAAGTGTGCGTTCAGAGTTCGCTGCAGCACATCGAGCTCCATCGCATGCCTAAGTAAAACACCTGTATCCCCATAAAATGGGGTCAGTACTCTTTCGAGCTGGTGAGACAAACCAACACGATATACCATATGTGGAAATCGAAAGCAAGCTATTCAAGATACACGTAGCATGCTTAAATACAACAACTGTATAGCTAAAGCAGGAGCAGGTATAATAAGCAGCACTAAAACTACACATGAAGCAATAAGAGCGTATAACTAGCAAGAGTTATTGCAAATAGGCAAGCAGGAGAAGTCAACCACGACAGTTCATTTCACAATTCATCTCATTTAGCCTATCATGCATCAAGGAACGCAAAATCTAACACAGTTTGTAATATGGTACGCATCACAAAACATAACAGTCGATGCAATAACACAAAAGAAGGTGATGTGCAAACAGGTGTGTCATCGTGAACGGTGCACATGTACAAGTGGACAAGTATGTGCATCGTGTCACAAGTGCGAAACTAGCTAGATGACGATACCAAACGTTACACATTATGATGAGAGAGTTAGAAGCATTTTGCCACGGTAAAGCGTGACTCACAAGTTATGCCAAAGTTCCAAAATCATGTATTACAACCATATGCAAGCTCATCTCGACAGGTGGGGCCATTGCCCGCAACCAGACTCACAAAGGAGTTCTAGAAGTCTCACAAGACCAATATATCAAACATGTATCTCGAGAATCCCTATGTACTTAGGGAAATACATGTAATTTCCAACATAATAATACCTTCAATTATCACCAATGTGAGCATATGATTGCATTAATTAGTGCAACACTTACGTGCTTAGGGGTGTGTGGCCGTGAACATACCATTTAAACACATTCACCAACCACGTCACAACTACATGTTAATACATTCAAATAAATATATTTTTGTGTCGTGCCTCATAAGACAAGGGAAAAACCATATTCATTTATTACAATTGACCTATGCCATAGATTCCTCTATTAGGTCAAGACCTCATTTTGCTTAAAAGCGCTCAATAGGGTGTAAAACCTTATTTTTATAAAAGACATCTAACGAGGTATCATTGTGAGCATTGCGAACATTTGCGTTCTATGCTAAAGCGTACATATGCATGAGGTACGCATCCACACTACCCATATTGATGGGTTTATCAAATTATTGTGCAATCATAAGCATATTTACATAAGTTGCAACGGACAACGTACATTCATCGCACAAGCTGTGAATAGTCGAACCACTTAGAGCACTCGTTGGGGTATTGGACCCCGCTCCAAACACATGCTTGTGGCCCTTTGGCTGCAGCTCGGAGATTGCTAACAATGCTAAAAGTACTACGATAACGAAGGAAAAATACATAAAAATTTGCTAGGGTTGATGAGCGCAAATCGTTTGCGATACGACGAGTCAAAACCATCATGTCCTTGGGGTATTGGACCCCGTGCTGCGAGTGCACATGCAGCCGCATGGGATGCAGCCCGAAACCTCACTATCAATGCTAAAGGTGTGGTGAAAGGAAGGAGACAGCAACGAGCTTACTGCTAGTGCTGCACCACCAGGACCAACAGCGCGGGTCAAGGGGAGGCTACCTGCACGGGCTGCGGACATAGCAAGTTCCCAGGTCTGGACCGACTGGTCCAGACTCACCAAACGATTCCACTCAGACCTGACAAGGTCTGGACCATGTGTCCAGACCTCCCGAGTCTCGGCTACCAACGAGGGAAGGGGCGCAGGCCAACCAGCCTGCACCCGGTTGCGGCCCAACTACTACAACGCTGCAACAGTCCGTGAGGCACCAGCCAGCATCGAGGGGAGGGGTGCAGGCCCAGCTGCAGCCTAAACACGTCAAGGTTGCAGCAAGGTTCGAAACATATACAAAGCAAAGGGCTAAGTGCCCTAACTACCGAACTGGGTTCGACTAGGCCTATGACAGGTCTGGACCGAGTTTGGTTCAGACCATGTCAGGCCGAACAGGGTAACCGAACCCCATAGCCACAACATGGGCTCGACTCAAGGGTGTCACCAACAAACGGGAATAGAAAAAGGGCGCCCATGCTGACTCGTTTGTGGTCGGCCTGGGGTCACCTGAAGGCAAAGGTGCGTCCAGAAATTTTTGGATGCCCAAACAGGAACAAAGGGTGGAAGAAACGAGTGGGGCTCAGCCCGACCTACCCCGAACTGACCCAACTGCAAACGGTCTGGGCTAACCCTGCTGGAACGTCCAGCAACAGGAAAATAATCAATAGTACAGGCGTTACGGTCAAAGGACAGAAAATGAAGTGCTAAACGCAATGGTGCGGTTCCACCACAGCTCGGCCCGTTTAGCCCAAGCCAGCGGCACCCAAAATGGGGCTAACCCGAATGGATGGGTTTGCTGGACATGTGCCATCCGTGGCCTCCTCGCCAATGAAACAAAGCATTAGAAAAGCCTTGCTGCTACAAACTAAACCATGCAAGAAACAAACTTGAAGCTTTTGAGGAAAATGCAAGGCTAAAACGTCTTCTTGTAAACACATTTTACCAATGCTAAAACAAGGTTTAAAAAGTACAATAAGCGTGCAAACACGAAGAACCGTATGGCCTTAAGCTATAATGCGAATATTGCATCAGGAAAAAAAACTTAAAAACGTACTTAACCGAACATTCATAATGCATGCAACCCATTTCGTAAGACACATAAACGAGAAATGAGGAAAAAAGGGAAATGCTCAAATTGCAAGCCAAAGTAGAACCTTGCTCAAACGAAATCCACAATAGGCATAGGGAAGGAGGTGTCTCACCTTCGCGGCTTTGAAAAGGGAGGAGATGAAGAAGGTACCACAGCTGGAGCTGCTCCACACCACACTCACAAACTCACTCTCAAACTCGGTTTTTTTTTTTTTAGAAGAAGAATAAGGAGAAGAGAGAGAGGCTCCTCCAAAGGAAATCGCCCAAGGGGTGTTCTTTCTCTCTCTTACTTCCTTCATTAGAAGTTTAAATACTTAGGTTAAAAGAAACGAATGGCTGGGATTATCTCAGCTAGGATGGATGGCTGGGGTGCTCCACGCCCCCCCCCCCCCCCCCCCCTCCATGGCCAGCCCATGCCCATCTTTTGAAATTTCTAAAAAGCTTTTCAAAAATGCCCTTGTCTTGCCTTTATAAAAGCCTTTAAAGCTTGTAATTTTTACACGGGCTGCCACTAAGGCTAGCCAATCGACTTTCACCATTTGAATAGCTTTGAAAATATTACAAAAACACCATGGGGCGCCAGCCCCATGGTCCCCTTTATTGGAAAATGCCTTTCATGATGAACTTCAAGGCTCATCATGAGTTTTGAAAAGAGGAAATGGCCAATCGTGGCCTATATTTCAAAAGCCATGCAATTCTTGTCAAACATGCCATCCAGCTGGTCTACCTTTGACCAGCTGGTCAACCAATGACAAAAATGTCCTCTAGAGGGGACGCCCAAAGGGTTTGGGTCCTCTAGCTGACCCAGATCCAAATCCAAAAATTTGATATGCCTTAAGTTTCAAAACAACGCTTAATTAATGCCTTAAAATATTAAATAAATTCCAATAAATCATTTAGTGCTCTACTAAACCTCAATTAATATGAAATGCTTGATGTCTCTCAATAAAATTCTCATTCATTTGCGAGAAGTAAGCGTATTACGATTCGCGTCCAATCGTAGGTCAAAACTCGTAATTCACATGGACTGACGAGGTTTTCACATCGTATAAGTCCCAAATTAGGGGACAAACCATAAAAACATAATACAAATTAACCCTTAAAATTTCAGAAGTTAATTCATCCAGAATTAGGCGCTTCTTACTTACACAATATATTTACGTGATTTTCGAGTCGCGCGTGCAAAGCCAAAATACAAAGCACATACAATTTAAATCAAATTACGTGCTATAATCTCATAAATACACCAAGGCATACATTTCAATATTAATTAGGCAGTAAATTTCTCAGAAAATTTGCGGGTCTTACATTCTACCCTCCTTAAAAGGGATTTCGTCTGCGAAATCATAAAACAACAAGCTACAACAAAAGGGTCAGATCTCGTCTGACAGCGCCTAATCGGCAACAACTAAGTATGTCGAAGACTTCTCTAGACTGAACTTGGCAATATGCCCAGGTTGTCCACACTTGAAACACTTGCCATCGAAACAAGGACAAGCTCCAAAAGCGTGATCTACGTCACATTGTCGACACTTTCGCTGAACTTCCGGTTGCTGAGGTCGCTTTCGCTGGACATTCGATCGTTGGGATTGCTTCCACTGGACATTCTGCTATACTTTTTTACACTTTCGCTCTCTAGTAGGTGGCGAGGACTCCACCCTACTAGGTTTCTTCTCAGCTACAATCGCAAAAACTTGAGCCTTCTGCTCGGCTTGGTCTTCATCCAACAGAGTAGCTACCTCAATAGCTTCTTCGAGCGACTTAGGCCCGCTGGTGAACACTTTAGTTCTCAATGTAGGCCTCAAACCACGATCGAACTTCATTGCTCGATCATGCTCCGCAACGTAAACGTTCGGACAATATCGTTCCAAACAACGAAATCTCGTAATATAGTCGGACAAAGTCATCGTTCCTTGCTGCAAGTCCAGAAATTCTTGCATCTTCTTACTGCGCTCGTGCTTCGGAAAATAAGCAGAGTTGAAAACTTTAACGAATTCATCCCACGTAACAGTCACGTCCTTGAATCTGACCGAAGAAACAGTGTCCCACCACTTCTCAGCATGGTCTTTCAAACGATAAGTACCAAAATCTACTTTCTTCTCTTCTGGGACATCCAAAACACGAAAAATACGCTCTATCTCACGTAACCACGACTCAGCGGCTTCAGGGTCTGTCTTACCCGTAAAAGCAGAAGGATCTAACTCCATGAATTGCTTATACGTAATCACGCTACTATTCTGCACAACCTGGGCTACGTTCTGAAGATTCTCACTCATCTGATGCATCGCAACCACTTGCTGTTGCACAACCTCTGCAAGGTTGTTCACAGTGCCCATAATATTGTTGCATCTATTCTTCCAAGTCATCTATCATGACAGAAAGGCAAAGTAAGTCAATCGGTATGTCTGAAAAAACCTAGTTCACAAAATGACAATTGCAGCAATCAAACAACAATCATGAGCACAAAACACACATAATTCAAACTGAAACCACATCACAATTCAATCGTGCAGCAAACACACGACAAAAGCACGTTCTACGAACGAACTCGAGCGACACCAAACAAGGTCGCTATCGCTAGAAAATCACTATTCTAGATGACAAACGTTAGAGAAACACCATTCTAACGAAACAAGGAGAGTCATCATCACATGACACGACAAAACACGAGAGTCACCGTTACTCATCTAGCATCGTCACAAGATATCATTTATCGTAGCATCGTTAATCTTATCCTTGTTAATCACATCATCGTTAGGGAATCACCACCCTAGCGGCATCATTAGGAAATCACCATCCTAATGGCATCGTCAGCGAATCACCACGCTAACGGCATCGTCAGTGAATTGCCATGCTGATGGCCTTACTGGGGAATCACCATCCCAGCAACCTCATTAGGAAAATCACCATCCTAATGGCATCGTTAGCAAATCACCATGCTAACAGCATCGCTGAAGAGTCGCCACTACAACGGTATCACTGGAGAATCACCACTCCAATGACCTTCATTAGAGAATCACCACTCTAATGGTATCGTCAGCGAATCACCACGCTGAAGCATCGCCACTCCAACGGTATCACTGGAGAATCACCACTCCAATGACCTTCATTAGAGAATCACCACTCTAATGGCATCGTCAGCGAATCACCATGCTAACGGCATCGCTGAAGCGTCTCCACTCTAACGGTATCACTGGAGAATCACCACTCCAATGACCTTCATTAGAGAATCACCACTCTAATGGCATCGTCAGCAAATTACCACGCTAACGGCATCGCTGAAGCGCTACTCCATTCAGCGGCATAGTTGGCGCAACCAGGAATCACCTCCTGAGCCAACGCACCACAATCCTCCAGACAGTGGTGGGGGAAACAAAAATTCCCGCAACGCTCTCTCACGAGCAACAACACCCCGAAACTGGTGTTAACAATCCTCAGAAAACAACCCTCGCAGGAGTCAAATGCCATCACCGACAACACAAACGCGACCTGCTAAGCGCGTAACAACAGATATGTTCTCATCGTCAAGAACGACTGAGGAAAATCAGCAGTATCCGCCAACGGGATACGCAGAGGCTCACTGGCACAGACAAGGCTTCCGCCTTCTATCCAAAAAGGATCGCATCCAACAAGGTACCCTTCATCAGAGACAGGGTTACGAACAATTCCAACGAAGTTGGAAAAGAGGGGAAACAACCACTTCGAGCCTCACACGACAATTCTCATCGAAGCCATCTCGTCTATAACACGATAAGGCTAAAAGCTCGATAATCGCTACGATATATCAATCGTCTCCACCACACGATTTGGAACGAGAAGGGCGAACTACGCAAGTAGTCCCCTAAGTCTTAGTCGAAAATCTCCAAATCTCACAGGAGTCGACTCGAAACAGCTTGGGAAACTAGATCCACAAGCGCGAATGAACCCTTAGGTTCCGACAATCGATGTCTTAAGCCCGATATACGCGGCTTAAACACAAAACTGTGTCTCACATCGGAAGACACCCGAGAAGCACACAATGTCATCAATTCACACAGAACAAGTCACGAAACATCAGAAACTAAATTAGAAATACTTACAGTGCGATAGCTGATGCGTGCAGAGACTTGAACCACACTTCTTTATCATTTTAAAACACAGCTCTGATACCAAACGGTGGCGGCCCCAGATTTCCCCAATTGAAAATCCCTTGAAAATCCTTTGGATTTAGGGTAAACCTTTTTTTTTAAAACAAATTGTGCAAGTGCAGAAGAAACCAAAAAGGAAAACAAGCATAAAACCCTTGGCGGCCACTACAGGTGAGAAACAACAGTAAAATGAAACGACTTTTATTAAATACATCTTTACAAAATTGTACAACCAATCCCTTTTACAAATACACTGCCAGGATCCAACAAGTGAGGTTCAGAAGTGTGGGTTCAGAGTCCGCTGCAACACATCGAGCTTCAACGCATGCCTAAGTAAAACACATGTATCCCCATAAAACGGGGTCAGTACTCTTTCGAGCTGGTGAGACAAACCAACACGATATACCGTATGTGGAAATCGAAAGCAAGCTATTCAAGATACATGTAGCATGCTTAAATACAACAAATGTATAGCTAAAGCAAGAGCAGGTATAATAAGCAGCACTAAAACTACACATGAAGCAATAAGAGCGTATAACTAGCAAGAGTTATTGCAAATAGGCAAGCAGGATAAGTCAACCACGATAGTTCATTTCACAATTCATCTCATTTAGCATATCATGCATCAAGGAACGTAAAATCTAACACAGTTTATAACATGGTACGCATCACAAAACATAACAGTCGATGCAATAACACAAAAGAAGGTGATGTGCAAACAGGTGTGTCATCGTGAACGGTGCACAGGTACAAGTGGACAAGTATGTGCATCATGTCATAAGTGTGAAACTAGCTAGATGACGATACCAAACGTTACACACTATGATGAGAGAGTTAGAAGCATTTTGCCACGGTAAAGCGTGACTCACAAGCTGTGCCAAAATTCCAAAATCATGTATTACAACCATATGTGAGCTCATCTCGCCAAGTGGGGCCATTGCCCGCAACCAGACTCGCCAAGGAGTTCTAGAAGTCTCACAAGACCAATATATCAAACATGTATCTCGAGAATCCCTATGTACTTAGGGAAATACATGTAATTTCCAACATAATTATACCTTCAATTATCACCAATGTGAGCATATGATTGCATTAATTAGTGCAACGCTTACGTGCTTAGGGGTGTGTGGCCGTGAACATACCATTTAAACACATTCACCAACCACGTCACAACTACATGTTAATACATTCAAATAAATATATTTTTGTGTCGTGCCTCATAAGACAAGGGAAAAACCATATTCATTTATTACAATTGACCTATGCCATAGATTCCTCTATTAGGTCAAGACCTCATTTTGCTTAAAAGCACTCAATAGGGTGTAAAACCTTATTTTTATAAAAGACATCTAACGAGGTATCATTGCGAGCATTGCGAACATTTGCGTTCTATGCTAAAGTGTACATATGCATGAGGTGCGCATCCACACTACCCATATTGATGGGTTTATCAAATTATTGCGCAATCATAAGCATATTTACATAAGTTGCAACGGACAATGTGCATTCATCGCACAAGCTGTGAATAGTTGAACCACTTAGAGCACTCGTTGGGGTATTGGACTCCACTCCAAACACATGCTTGCAGCCCTTTTTGGCTGCAGCTCGGCGATTGCTAACAATGCTAAAAGTACAGCAATAACGAAGGAAAAATACATAAAAAATTGCTTGGGTTGACGAGCACAGAGAGTTTACGATACGATGAGTCAAAACCATCATGTCCTTGGGGTATTGGACCCCATGCTGCGAGTGCACATGCAGCCGCATGGGCTGCAGCCCGAAACCTCACTATCAATGCTAAAGGTGTGGCGAAAGGAAGAAGACAACAACGAGCATACTGCTGGTGCTGCACCACCAGGACCAATAGCGCGGGTCAAGGGGAGGCTACCTGCACAGGCTGCGGACATAGCAAGGTCCTAGGTCTGGACCGACTGGTCCAGACCCACCAAACGATTCCACTCAGACCTGACAAGGTCTGGATTATGTGTCCAAACCTCCTGAGTCTCGGCTACCAACGAGGGAAGGGGCGCAGGCCAACCAGCCTGCACCCGGTTGTGGCCCAACTACTACAATGCTACAACAGTCTGTGAGGCACCAGCCAGCATCGAGGGGAGGGGTGCAGGCCAAGCTGTCTGCACCCAGCTGCAGCCTAAACACATCAAGGCTGCAGCAAGGTTCAGAACATATCCGAAGCAAAGGGCTAAGTGCCCTAACTACCGAACTGGGTTCGGCCAGGCCTATGACAGGTCTGGACCGAGTTTGGTCCAGACCATGTCAGGCCAAACAGAATAACCGAACCCCATAGCCACAACATGGGCTCAACTCAATGGCGTCACCAACAAACGGGAAGGGAAAAAGGGCGCTCAGGCTGACCCGTTTGTGGTCGGTCTGGGGTCACCCGAAGGCAAAGGTGCGTCCAAAAATTTCTGGACGCCCAAACAGGAACAAAGGGTGGAAGAAACGAGTGGGGCTCAGCCCGACCTACCCCGGGCTGACCCAGCTGCAAACGGTCTGGGCTAACCCTGCTGGAACGTCCAGCAACAGGAAAATAATCAATGGTATAGGCGTTATTGTCAAAGGATAGAAAATGAAGTGCTAAACGCAATGGTGCGGTTCCACCACAGCTCAGCCCGTTTAGCCCAAGCCAGCAGCACCCAAAATGGGGCTAACCCGAATGGATGGGTTTGCTGGACATGTGCCATCTGTAGCCTCCTCACCAATGAAACAAAGCATTAGAAAAGCCTTGTTGCTACAAACTAAACCATGCAAGAAACAAACTTGAAGCTTTTAAGGAAAATGCAAGGCTAAAACGTCTTCTTGTAAACACATTTTACCAATGCTAAAAAAAGGTTTAAAAAGTACCAATAAGTGTGCAAACACGAAGAACCGTATGGCCTTAAGCTATAATGCCAATATTGCATGAGGAAAAAAACATAAAACCATATTTAACCGAACATTCATAATGCATGCCACCCATTTTGTGAGCCACATAAACGAGAAATGAGGAAAAAAGGGAAATGCTCAAATTGCAAGCCAAAGTAGAACCTTGCTCAAACGAAATCCACAATAGGAATAGGGAAGGAGGTGTCTCACCTTCGCGGCTTTGAAAAGGGAGGAGATGAAGAAGGTACCACGGCTGGAGTTGCTCCACACCACACTCACAAACTCACTCTCAAACTCGGTTTTTTTTTTTGAGAAGAAGAATAAGGAGAAGAGAGAGAGGCTCCTCCAAAGGAAATCGTCCAAGGGGTGTTCTTTCTCTCTCTTACTTCCTTCATTAGAAGTTTAAATACTTAGGTTAAAAGAAACGAATGGTTGGGATTATCCCAGCTAGGATGAACGGCTGGGGTGCTCCACGCTCCCCCCCCCCCCCCCCCCCCATGGCCAGCCCATGCCCAGTGCATGTCCATCTTTTGATGTTTCTAAAAAGCTTTTCAAAAATGCCCTTGTCTTGCCTTTATAAAAGCCTTTAAAGCTTGTAATTTTTACATGGGCTGCCACTAAGTCTAGCCAATCAACTTTCACCATTTGAATAGCTTTAAAAATATTACAAAAACACCATGGGGCGCCAGCCCCATGGTCCCCTTTGTTGGAAAACGCCTTTCATGATGAGCTTCAAGGCTCATCATGAGTTTTGAAAAGAGGAAATGGCCAATCGTGGCCTATATTTCAAAAGTCATGCAATTCTTTTCAAACATGCCATCCAGCTGGTCTACCTTTGACCATCTGGTCAACCAATGACAAAAATGTCTTCTAGAGGGGACGCCCAAAGGGTTTGGGTCCTCTAGCTGACCCGGATCCAAATCCAAAAATCAGATATGCCTTAAGTTTCAAAACAACGCTTAATTAATTCCTTAAAATATTAAATAAATTCCGATAAATCATTTAGTGCTCTACTAAACCTCAATTAATATGAAATTCTTGATGCCTCTTAAGAAAATTCTCATCCATTTGCAAGAATTAAGCGTATTACGATTCGGGTTCAATCGTAGATCAAAACTCGTAATTCACATGCACTGACAAGGTTTTCACATCGTATAAGTCCCAAATTCAGGGAAAAACCATAAAAACATACTACAAATTAACCCTTAAAATTTCAGAAGCTAATTCATCCAGAATTAGGCGCTTCTTACTTACACAGTATATTTACGCGATTTTCGAGTCGCGCGTGCAAAGCCAAAATACAAAGCACATACAATTTACATCAAATTACATGCTATAATCTCATAAATGCACCAAGGCATACATTTCAATATTAATTAGGCAATAAATTCCTCAGAAAATTCGCGGGTCTTATAATTTTGGGGAGAAGCAATACATACAACAACATATGTTTTAAATAGGGATCCTTGTAAAGTTGTTGTCTCTACACCTTATGAATTATGGACAAGAAAAAAACCAAATCTAAGTCACATTCGTAGATGGGGTTCAATAGCTCATATAAAGGTTATAGAGCGATCTAGAGATAAACTCGATATAAAATCTATAAGGTGTATCTTTATTGGATATCCTAAAGGATCCAAAGGTTATAAATTTTACCACCCAGATAAGGGTTTAATCAAAAATAGAGATGTAATCTTTTAGTAAGATCAAAACATGGAAGAAATTATTCCTGAAATAAATGAAGACGGTCCTTTTGATTTGTATTATGATTATAACGACTCGTAAGAACACTTAAGTAATGACGAACCCTCTGCAACTCTCCAGCTTCTTATCATCAGTCTCAGATTGGGCATAAAAAGTCTAGGGCTCATCTGTCTTACTTAGATGACTATTATGTCTACTTGTAGGAAGAACTGTATTATGCTTTAAACATGGATAACATGGAAGATAACCTGTCATATGGTGAGACAATAAACTCACATGAGTCAACATACTTGGTAAAAGCCATAGACCGGAAAATTGAGTTCATTCAGAAAAAATAAGTATGGGAATTGACTGATTTACCTAAGAAAAGGAAAGTCATTGGATATAAATGGATTTTAAAAAGAAATTTAAGTCTGATGGTAGTATTGATAAATTTAAAGCAAGGTTAATTGCTAAGGGTTTTTCTTAGAAAGAAGGATTAGATTATGTTGACACATATCTACTTGTTGCAAAATTTGCCTCGATAAGGATAATTCTCACTATTGTAGCTCATTACGACCTATATTTGCATCAACTAGATGTTAAAACCGTTTTTTAATGATGAGCTTAAGGAAACTATTTTCATGGAGCAACCTGAAGACTATATAATAAAAGGCAAAGAAGATAAAGTATATAGGTTGAAAAAATTTCTATATGCGCTCAAGCAATCACCATATCAGTGATACTTAAAGTTTCACAAGGCAATTACGTTATTAGGGTTTGTGGCAAATAAATTTGACCACTGTGTTTGTCTGGAAAAGTGATAGTAAATTTTCTATTCTCTCACTATATGTGGATGACATTCTTTTGGCTGAAAACAACAATGATATGATTGTCAAAACCAAGTCAAGGTTGAATTCTTAGTTCGAGATGAAAGACATGGGAGAAGCATCCAATGTTCTTGGAATTAAAATCACTCGAGATAGAAACTCTAAACTTTTAAGCTTTAGTCAAGAAAGATATATAAACAATATACTCAAAAATTTTAAAATGAGTGATTGCAAGCCTATTAGAACACCTGTGATAAAAGGTATCAAATTGAGTAAGAATGATAGCCCTAGTGATGGATGGTGTGAGTTTTGGAAAACGATTTTTAAAAAGATATTTTAAGTAAAAATAAGTGTGAAAGCCAAACACCAAAATATATAAAAACTAACTCACACGAGTGGTAGAGTCTGGGTCGATCTCAGGGAACGGGGAAATACATTGTATTCAAGCAAACATTTAACTACTTTTTATTGTCAAAAATAAAAAGAATTAAATAAATAAATAACTAAGAGAGTGTTGCCTCTGTAGAGGGCTTAAAAAAAATAAAAAATAAAGTGCCTTATTACAAACCTAAATTGAAATAAAATAAAAGCCTAAGCTAAAAAGAAAATAAAATGTCTTCAGTGCTTGAGCTTTTTAGTCCCTTTCTTGAACTTTGGTTTTCATTAGATATGGGATTTTCCTAAGGAGCTCTTTGAGAGTTTGAAGGGTCTTTTGAGGGGACCTTTTAGGGACTTCAAAGGGCTCTTCAGGGGTACTTTCGAGGGCTCACCGCACATATAAACTTTTCCCTGCAAACCAAAAAACATAAAACAAAAACAAAGAATAAAGAAACTAAACAAAAATGCAATATTAGTTTGACAAAAAATCACAAAAACAAGAATATGACTATTAAGAATGAACTAACTTAACATGAGACAAACATGAACTAACATGAACAACCTAAACACTAAATGACAAAAGGGTAAAACAAACTAACTATCAAGAAACAAATTTATGTAACAACCTAATGACATTCTAGCTAAATGACTCACGAAATAAACTAGTTGAAAATCAAGAAATTCAAACACATGGCCAGGCACATAAAGTAACTAACTAACTATTGTAGTACAGTATCTAATTACTTAATTAGCAAGATCTAATACAAAACTAACTAAGCTATATCATCTAAATGAATCAAGAAAGTGCTAGCTAAAATAACAAGACTCAATTACTTTGATAATTCAAGTAATAACTAAAAGACAAAAGACCATAACCGATTAACCAAAAAAAATCAACTTGATGTACTCGATAATAAATAAATAACAAATGTGCTGGACGACACTTTAAATTGACTACTCTAAAATAGAATAACGTCTAACTAACTAGAGTGAATTAAAAAATATACTAGATCCAAAAACCGGCTATTTATTCCTATGCACGATAAATCAACAAGAGGAAAAGCAATACATCTAAAATAATTATGTGATGTGAGTCTGATCTAAATTAACTACCATTAAGTAATAACTATTCTAAGCTATAGAAAGAATCGATTAATAACGTGCTCTACACTATGCTAAAACGGTAATGAAAAAAAATAGATCGGCTAGATATATTAAAAAAGGAAAATGGTAATCAAATTTTAATAACAAATGACATAAACTGACGTGAATCACTATATGAAACTACTGAATTAAAAATTAAAATTGCAGCAATGATGGGAATAACATAAGCTATGCTAACAAAAAAAATATGATAGTGGATGAAAATGTGGATTCGGCTACTATGATTTATTCTACTCTAATGTCTAACTACATTTAATTGGATTAATCTAATTTAATCTAATGAATGTAAACTAAACACTACTCTATGACACCGCAAAATGTGATTGACATAATACTCTACACTATATTAAAAAGATAAAAAAATTTAATATTAATACCCTAATCGGCTAATATAGAAAAATCTAAGTAATTAACCTAATGAACACTGAACATAAATAACAAATAATCAATCTGGACTAAATCTAACCTAAATCTAACACAACTGAATTAAAACTCAAGAAAATATTAGAAACTTCTATGTTAGAACTATCGATTGGAATAAAATATTATTATCCTACACATAAATCAAGAAAATGGCTAATACTAGATTAAGCTATATATATATATATATATATATATTCTATTTATTTTTCATATGCTAAATATAAACTAATCTAAACTAGAGATGATAATGATGCAATGATCAAACAATATAATATGCAATAGTGTGATTTATGAGATGCAAAAACTAAAACTACGGTTAAACGAAAAAGAAGAAGCAAACTGTACGATTTACCTCTGATGAAAGGGTTGAGAAGAAGAAGGTAGTTTTTCTCTCTGAGTTGCACGTACCTCCATCGACCAAGGCAAGAAGAATCGATGATAGAAAAACTTTAGAAGCAAGATGAATCAAAGGGAGAAAGGAAGAGATCGAGGAAGAACCGTTTGGGAACGAAGAGGAGGTGGAAGAGAAGAGAAGAGAGAGAAGAGGCCTGCATTTTCTCAGAAGGGAAAAACGTGGAGGTGTGCTGGAAAAGTTTTATTTATAATAAAAAATTAGGTTTACACAATTTCTATGAAAGTTCAGAAAATTTTCAAAAATTCCAAAACAAGTCTTCCTTAAAAACATGTTTTTCAAAAGAGGTGTTTTTTTTCTAAACTAATTAAAATTAGTTAATTAAAGCCTAATCTAATTACACTCTAATTAAGAAAATTCTAAACTAATAAAAACACTAAAAATGTAGGGTTGGACCAAAAAATATGATTTTTCCTGAAAATTTAATTTAAAACAAAACCTCAAAAACAACGATAAAGATGGGTTTTTAATGTGATTTTATCATGAATCATGCATAAATAGAGATGAATAAAATGTAAAAATATATGCATGATCAATAGACAAGAAAGACTGAATGTCCTTTGTGCACAAGCTGTTGGAAGCTTGATGTATGTTAAGATATGCATAAGGCCTGATATTAGCTTTGTTGTTGGAATCATTAGTCGCTACCAAAGTAATCCTGGTTGGCCTCATTGGTAAACAATAAAAAGAATATTTTGATATTTAAAAGGGATTATAAACTTGAAATTATGTTCTTAAGCTGATGATTTAGAATTAACTAGGTATTCTTATGCTGACTTTGTAGGCAGCGGAGATGATAATAAATTCACTTTTAGGTATGTTTTTCTCTTCGAAAGAGGAGCAATTTTCTGGTCTTGTAATAAACAAGGTTGTGTAGCTCAACATGCTCAGGAAGCATAATATATTGCATGCAATGCAACTACCATATTTGTCGTTTGGATAAGCCGCTTCATTAATTATTTGAAATAGGACATAACCAACGGGCCAATCCAAATTTATTGTGATAATTAGGCTACTATCTCTCTTATAAAGAGTGGAGCGGACAATTCTAAAAGTAAACATATAATGATAAAGTACCATTATATTCATGATATAATTGAAAGAAATAAAATCAAAGTTAGCTACTTACCTACATTCGATATGATTGTTGATCGTTTAACAAAGGGCATATCAGAGAAAATGTTCTCGAAACATGTATCATGAATGTGATTAAGATATGTCTAATAAAACATATGGCTGGATGAGTAACTAAAGTATATAACTCATTCCACGAATATAGATGCAAGGGAAATACTCCAACAATGGGAGGTAAAATCCTGCATCATGATTAGTTTCACATGACCAAGTGAGAGATGTTGGTCATACATGACCATGGTGACCATGTTTCACGGAGAGTTTATTGAGTTGAGGAGAGAGGTGAGCCCAGTCTCTCTCTAACTCGTGAAACTGCATGTTAAAGGGCCTTATCCACATGAAACATGTTTAAACATGCTTAATCTGGATAAGCTCAAAGCAGTGAAACAGTTAGAGAAAAAATCGGCAAGTCCCACTGAGAGCTGAGTAGATGGCTACCCAGGAGGATGAAACTGCCAACCTTGTCTCTCCCTTATATGAGGAAGAGGACTTGCTTAGAAAAATAACACAGTCACTAGGAAACTGTAAAAACACTCTCTCTCGAAAAGGGCTATTTACATCTCTATCTGCTTCTTCATATGCACATACATCAGACACTGATCCATTAGTGTTATCGACGACCATCATTTCCATCCTAAACTTAACACACGGTCCCTATCAGACAAAGCAGGTGTGCTACGTCCTACTTGTTTTTGTTTATTGTTCTCTCTCTCTCTCTCTCTCTCTCTCTATATATATATATATATATATATATATATATATAGAGAGAGAGAGAGAGAGGATTCCAGACTTTGCACCTCCTCTCTGCTACTTACCCAAGTGCGACCATATTGTATCGACGCCTTATTTTTGCAAAGCAACACAACAATAGCATCTTTCTTTCTATCATTTATGTCCATTTCCCTTCTATGACTTCTTTTGTAGTATCCTATAATGAAAAATAATTTCCACACACAAACTTGTTGGACCTAGCTCATAGATTGGCTCAACAACTTACTGAGGTAGGTTAGGGGACTTCAAGGGAGACTCAAGTCAAATATAACTACTGTAAATTTCATTTTTTGGTAAAGAACTTGGTACAGTTAGCTAGGCTGACTTGACCTTTGAAAAGATCACCCCCAAGACTGGCACCCATTGTTATAGTTATAAGGGGTGTTTTTGTATACAGATTACATCTGCTTAATGAACTGGTAGGGGTCTGCCTAACCCCAGCTTGACACTAAAAAAAATTAATAATTTCCTACACACTCTTGTAATTGTCTCTCATCCACTGCACAAAGAACAGATGATATCAACCATTATGCTAATAATTATACGCATTTGAACCAAACTCTATAGGGTCTAAGAAAACTGAATTAAGACCCGGTCTGAACTCAAAGGTTGGTTTAATACATAGATCTGGGTATAGTTTGTGAAATTTTATACCAAACCCGAACACGACCCGAGTTCCAATTAAGACCCACAATTTTTCAATGTAAAAATGATAAAAAATATGATTTTACTCATATGGTTCGGGTTTGGTTCATGTTGTTCTTATTGGATCTGGGTATGGTTTTTTTATAAGCACCCTGCGAAAATTCTTGATTTTTTCTCTTTTTTTATTCTTAATTTTTTTTGGGTTTCTTGGAACCCTTTGTGCCTTTTTTTTTTTTTTGGTTCTGAAAATCCTTGAAGTTGGGGCTCTCAGAGAAACCCAGTTCATGTTGTCCTTTTGATCGTCTCCCCATTCAACAAAATCTCAGTTTTCTCTTTTTATAATTGAGCTTTCTGGTTTTTCTTGGAGCCACACTTTGGTCTTATTTTTCTTTTATTCGTATGCCAAATCACTATAATATCGGTCCTTTTCTTTTGATTTTTAGATTTCTGGTTTTATGGGACCCGTTTGGGCTCTCTGGTTCTAAAAATCCCTAATTTTGTTTTTGTGTCTATAAAAACCCCAAATTTTTCAAGTCCATTCCAAACATCTTTCATTTGACAGATGACATTCCCCTACAGGGCGATATCAAGTCTCACCCCTAGGTCTACCCCAGTCTAGAGGTCAGTTTTACCCCCTTTCAATCAATAAAATTACCATTTTACACCTAGGTCACCCTTAGACTTCTCGTCAGTTAGGTTTAACCAAACTCATCTCGAGTTCAGAAAACTTAGAATAATTGTTATTTCTAACTCCTTTGAGCTCACGATGAGCGAATCCTGACCATTTTAGCTAATTTAGCTCATTTAAAACCAAATAAGCTTACTTTAGCTCAAATCTTAACCAAACTATCTCTGAGTCAGTCAAAACCAGTAGATCTCATCCCAGTAAGGCTGATCTATATTCACCAAGAGTTTGAGTAGCTCAGTTTCAGTTCAAACTCACTTTTTTCACACTCAGACCTTCATTTCAGCTCATTCGAGCTCATTTTTAGCTTGTTTGAGCTGACTCCAACTGGTTGAGCTAGTGATTTAGCTTCGAAATGAGTTCATCTCAGTATAACTAGCTTCTGAATAAGTTTATTCCGGGCCAGGCTAGCTCAAATTAGTTCAGACCAGTTTAGTACCGTGTTTCTGCCCCTGCAGGGCGAAAACCCAAAAAAATAAAATTATATGGACACTGTTTCCAACAATTTCTGAAATGGGATAGACCCCAAATTCAGACTCAGAACAATTTCTTCATTTAATATCTTATCAATATTCAAGATCTAACCTATTTCAATTCGGATATTGGATCCAATGCTGGATCTGGTGTCTAATTTCTTTCCGAACCTAAACTTTTCATCTGATTCATTCAAAAATCCATATCAAAAGTCCAATTTCATTCATTGAACCCAGAATATCTCATCAGATATCCAGGATCCAACTAAACCATTTCGGATCCATTTTAGTCTGGATCCACCTTTTGATCCGTTCAGAAGTTCAAATTCAATCAAATTTCTGCAGATTCATTTAACATCTGAGATGCAATTTCACTTCTTGATTTCTGATTCAGATCCAAGATTCAGTTCCATTCTAGAAATTGGATCCAAGATCCAAAATCAAAATCCTAATTTTATCATGAATTTTAGGCTTTTTCCATTTTCAATTCTTCAGAAATCCATATTCAGGGTTTGATTTCCATTTTTGAATCAATTTCCTTCAAATCGAGATCCAAATCCAATCTTTTTCAAAAGTTTGGATCCAGATCCCTTTCAAAAACCCATTTTTTATCCTAATTTCAAGATCAATCTTTAGATTTCAAATCAAAATCCATCATTTTGCAAAAATCCTTTGAAAAACATCCTAGATCATGTCCAAATTTCAAATCAGATTTCAAACCATCAAAATGGATCCAGATCCAATTTTAAAATCCAATTTTTTATTTGAAATCAATTGGGGATTTTCAAATTCAAAATCAAAATCCAATCTTTACCCCCAATTTTAAAGAAATAATCCTTTGAATTTCAAAAAACTCTTGAAAAATACTCTGCATCCAGTTTAAAATTTGATATGGATTGAGTAATATCAAAATGGGTCGAGATCCATTTTCAAAATCCAATTTTTATTCAAAATCAATTTGGGGATTTCAAATTCAAAATCAAAATCCAATTTTTATCCCCAATTTCAAGATAAATCTTTGAAATTTTAAAAACCAAAATCAATGTTTTGCAAAAATTCTCAAAATTTCAAATCTGGATCTAGTTTTGGCCAAATTGGATTTCATAAATCAAAATTGGATTTTTGAAATCCGATTATTTTTAAAATCCTCTTTTTATTTTCATATTTCATTCCTCTTTTTCCTTAGTTTTTAAAATCAAAAACCAAAAATACTATTTTCAAAGAATGGCACCATTTGACATTTTTACCAAAATCGTTTTTCAAAGTACCTTTAGAAATCCCCTTGATTTTAAAAATCCACATGAGCATCACTCACAAGGTGATGCCATGTGTCAAATCTTTCAAGAAAATCCCATTTTGCCCATCTCTAAAATAAAAAAAAGACACACATGGGCACCCCCTTGCAAGAAGGTGTCATGTGTCATTTTCTTTGACAAAAGGGCACTTTTGCCCATTTACAAATTGGGAAAAGACCCACATGGGGTTGGCGCCAACCCCATGTGAGCCCCCCCTTTGTCGCATGGGCACCCATGTGCAAGATGGGTGCCATGTGTCCAAGCATTTCCAAAAGTGCATTTATGCCCCTTTACAAAAAAAAATGCCCAAATGGGCTTGGCTTCTACTTTTAGAGAATTTTTAGTTTCATATCTAAAGTTTTGCAAAAGCCAACCCCATTCCTCAACTATAAATAGACCCCTTGGGGGTCTCTCAAATCATGAATTTGGAGTTTGAGGAATTGAGAGAACAAAAAAAATAAATTTTCTTTCGCTTCCCTCCTCTCTCTTTCCTTCTTTTGCCCTTTGGGGGTGACGAGTTTTTCAAAGAAGAGAACTCTCCTTCTTTGCATTGGTGGCTCAAACTTAAAGGTGGTGGCTGGAGCAAGGAAGAAGAAGCCCAAGGTAGGCCATCTCTTTCCCTTTCTTTTGATTTTCTTTTTTTTCTTCCTATTTCTTCCAATTTCTCAAAAATCGCCCCCTTTTCTTCTTCCCTTTTTTCTTGCATTTTCTTTCAATTTCATGTAATAGTAATGTAGATCAAGTTCAATTTCATGCAAATTTATATTTTCTATGCTTTGATCCATTCAAATTGCTTTTTACATTATGCATTTTCATTTTAGCCATTTAGAATTAGGATTTGATCTTCAATAGATCAAATTCTACATTCTATGGGCAAAATCAATTTCAAATTATGCTCCAATGCTTTTAATTTCATTTTATATGCTTTTATTTATGTTTTTATATCATTTTTATTATCATCAATGATCTAGAATGACAGATCTCACGTTTTGATCATTGGATCAATCCATTTTGAGATTCTATTCCATTCAATGATGTTGAGATGATATTTTCAATTCTGGTATATTTTTTCCTCATTATTTTGTATATAATTAGGTTTTGTTTTGATATGAATTTTTTACCACATCATCATATATATGTTTTTTGGATTCACAACAAAAACCAGATCATTCTGATGTGTTTTGATAACTCAAACAAATCTGGATTCGGACCTTGTTGTTTAGCCGATCTGGATTTTCCCTGAAATTAGACCAACTTGTTTGAGTGATTTTTCCCTAACCAGAGATGATTTTTCAAATCTGTAAATGGAAAAATCTTCAACATTGAGTTTAGTTTCTTCATATAAATTTTTATAGTGTTTTGATATCTATTTTTTTGCCAAAAACCGCAACTATGTTTTACTGTGTCACTTTTATGATCTAAATTTTAGCCTACTTTGTTTCAATGATTTCCCCCTAATGGGAGATCATTTTTGTAATCTGTAAAAAGAAACATTTCCATCTGCATGTCTAGTTTTTGTATGTAAAGTTTTATTTATTTCTATGAAATATATATATATATATATATATATATATATATATATATATATATATATATCATTTTAAGTTGAAACCTTGCTTGTTTGTAATTACAAGCATTATCTCGACTTAAAACCATCTTGTTGCATTCATATCTCCCTAATGGGAGAACATTTTTTAGATCTATAAAAAGGAGTTTTCTTTTTATAATTTATAGTTTATGCATGTCAAATTTCATAATTTTTTATTATGTTTTGATCTGTCATTCGGATAAAAAATCAGAAACCTATTAAAATTTCTTTCACAGGCTTTTACAAATTTTTGATCAACTTGATCAGATGAGATCTCCCTTATGGGACTTCATTTTTTAGATTTGTAAATTAAAGATTTTTTCTTTATATGTCTAGTTTATCTTCCTAAATTTTTAGAAATTTCTAAAAAGTTTTCATATTCAATTTTGAGTAGAAGTCGTAACACTATCATTTTCCCCTTTTAAGCATTTTTCAAGCTTCATTTCAACTTGTTTTGATGTGTCCTCTTTAATGAAAATTTATTTTTGAAATCTGTAAAAAGGGTTTTCTTTCAGTCTAGTTTATCCACATAAAATTTCATAATTTTTTGACATGTTTACAGATTTTTCTTTTATTTTTTGAGGCATAAATAGGCAAATCTTGGATTTTTCTTCAATTTTTTAATAATTGAAGAAAATCCATAAATGCCTACATTTATTTCTAACATGTTTGTTCATTTTGCAGGATTTTCTTTTCTTTTCTTTTCAATTAATGTAACCCATTCAAGTGTTGTAATAATACATTAATGAGAAAATTTGCTTTATGCTTAGTTTAGAATGAATGAGCATCTTAGTTTAATTTTCTTTATTTTAATTTATTGTATCTTTTTCTTTTATTTCTTAAAAACACTATGAAAACACAACTGACATGTGCACCATTTAATAAATGATGAATAATGTTAAGTAAAGTTCATATTCACGGCCATAGTCGGGATATAAATAATACTTAAAATTATTATTCTTTGCTAAAATATAATTTATTTTAAAAGATCATTATATTTCAAATACATTTTCTTCCTTTATTAGAATCTAAAATAAAGATTAAATCAAGTATATTTGTGGCCATAGTCATAAATATACGAAAATTTAATCTTGTTTTAATTCTATAAAGGCACAAAAATTCATTTCATTCTTTATTGGAATTTAGATAAAGATTAAAATTATAATATGTTTGTGACCATAGTCATATTAAAGTTTTAATCTTGTTTTAATTCTATTAAAGAATGAAGTTTGATTTTAATTCCAATTTCAAACAAATTCTTTTAATGCATTTCATCATTTGAGGTAGAAATTGCATCATTTCTTTTCTCCTTTTCTAAAAATTTGAAATTTTCAAAGTATTCTTCATTTTTTCAAGTATTTTCCAAGTGGTTTTCAAAATTCCTGTCCCATTTATTATCAAAACATTTTCGATTTTATTTTAAGTCATTTTTCAAATCATTTTCAAGATTATTTTAAACCATTTTTTAAACATTTTCAAGATAATTTCAAGTTTATTCTAATTCATTTTCAAAATATTTTCAAATGTATTCAAAGTATTTTTTTTTTAATCTTTGGATTTTCTAAAATCCTCCTTTTCAAAAATAACTTTAACTTTCAATTTTAAATTTCAAATTCTAATTCCAAAATGCAATTTTCAAATTTCAATTCCAATTTCAATCTAAGTCTTAATTTTCAATTCTCAAAATTCAAAATAATCTCAAGATTCCAATTGTTGATTTTATTTCTAACTTTCTATTTTCTCAAATTCCAAATTTTAATTTTGAATTTCATTTCAATTCTTGATTTTTATTTCAAACTAAAATTTGAATTTCACTTTGAATTTAATTCTAAATTCCAATTTCATTTCCAAAATTTCAATTTCAATTTCTAATTTTCAAATTCAATTACATTTTCAATTTCAAATCTTCAATTTTAATTCAAAGTTCAATCTTAATTTCCAATTTCAATTCTAAATTCTGATTTTTAAATTCCAAATTTAGTTTTAAAAAATGATTTCTAAGTTCAATTATGATTTCAAGAATCAATTCCAAGTTCAAACTTAATTTCAATTTCAGACTTTGATTTCCATTCCAAAAGTCAATTTTGAATCCTTTTCCAGAATTCAACTCAAATTCAATTTCAAATCAAAGTTCAAGTTCAAGTTCAATTTCATTCTGATTTTCCAATTTCAAATCATTCTAAGTTTGATTTCTGAATTCAATTCTCAAACCAAACTTAAAATTCAAATTTCGATCTTCTACTTTGAAATTGAATTCTATTTCCAAATCTAAATTGATTTTTGAACTTCAAAGTCATCTCTTAAAGGATACCTTCAAATCCATTTCAAAATTACTTGGAAAATTCAGATTTCTGAAAAATTATCAAAGGCGTACATATTCTCAAAACTTAAAATCATAGCACAAACATGATTCAATGTGCATTTTAGGGCTTAGAATAATTTCTTAGACAAATTTAGGCAAGTCAAAGGCATAAATTCGATCTTTGGTTCAATTATCTCTGGTAAAGGCGTCAGGAACGGTTGAACCTCGTACTGACAAGCGAATCTCGTCTTTTCATTTTCTCGCAAAATTTTAAAACGGAGGCGAGTAATTTCAAAATATCTTTTTCAAAAGGTCAAGTGAGACCTTGCTAGAGTTTTTTTCCTTTTTTTCCCTTAAAAAGAAGAAAAGGAAAAAAAATTACAACGATCAGAGTGTCTTCTTCTTTTTACTGCTAAATGGGATAAGTTGGGGTATTGTATTGTGAAGCAAGGTACATAGCCCCAACTTGTCTCAGCATTTGAGGTTAATGTATGTGCCTAAATACTTAGTTGGGATGAGTTGGGGGGGGGGGGGGGGTATTGGATTGTGAAGCACAATATGTAAACCCAACTTGTCCCACCATTAGAGCTTCCTTGCTCCTAGTAGGAACTTGCAAAACCCAAGTATTTCTCAATTTGTTGTCGAGTGCTCGTTTGATGCCACCGCCAGTCAGAAAGGTTTTTGGAGTTTGGGGTTCCAAATAGCAGTAGGAAACTGGAAAAACTGAAGGAATTTCCATCTAGTAATAGAGAATTCTGTGATTCGACCACCCATTATGGTGGTGTTTGGATGCAACGATCATCTTGATAATGTGATAATGAGGGATATTGCATTATGAAGTACATTGCTATATACCAAATTATACCAATATCTCGATAAGTGGGGTTCATCCAAATACTTTACTATATATTTGGTAGAGATTTGGAAAATGGCCTCATCTCATTTAATTTTTTTAGGTGGTTCCTCTGATTGAACTGTGGTTGCAAGGAAGCATGTGTGCATGGGAACATAGTGCCAAAATTCCTGCTTATTTGCTCTTACAATTGATCTTTGTAGAGCAGGTGAAACAGAAGCAGAAGGGAGCTGAGCAGTTGATGTTGCCCAGTGTAGAAGGGCACGAATCTGGGAAATGGGTCGACATAGATTCTGGTCAGTTGATTGAATTCTAACTTCATATCATTCTTGTGTTTGGTTGCCATTTATCTGGTCCTTTAATGATGTATATCCTTGCTGTTTTGTGGTGAGGGTTCTATTAATATAATCTTGACTTGTTCAGGCTACTGCCATTGTTCACCCTTTTTTTTTCTCCCTGTGACTTCATGTAATCTATTAGGCAGTGTAACTGTGCATGCGCTTGACGAGAAGGCCAGATCATGCTACAATTTGGAAAGTCTTTGGACTACAGAAACACAACCAAAGGGACCAAAACAGGTTTGCTTATTGTTATATCCTTCACTATTCTTGTTTGTATGGAATCTACTGTCAATTCCATAAACCAGACATGCAACAGTCTATGTATCTAGAAGAGAATTTGGCAATTTGAATTGTTCTTCTGTGCTATTGATAGCGTAGGTAGAGTGGGCTTCCCTTGCTCTTTTGTTTCCTTGACATTTTCTCAGAAGATTTTTCACCTTCATGCTATCTTAGCATACCATAGTTTTGAATCAGAATATCTTGTATTTCTTATGTCATGTAAACGAAGATGTCATAGTTTTCTTTCCAGTTGACTTGTGCTGGTCCGTGGACATTATCAAGGTTAGGGAATCAACCTAGTGTTATGAGTGCTGAGATGATTCATTTCGAACAACTTTATTTGAATGGAACTACAGACTTTTGAAGAACTTGAAAAGATTTGGAGATGGATGCTTTACAAAGTCATGGATGATCTAAATAACTCTGAACTATTTTGAATGTGTATGCCAAATGATGGAAGAATTGTTGTTGGTCTTAAGATAAGCTGGTAAGTCTTAATATTATGTTATATGCATGATGTCAATTGCCACAGTGTTATATTTCAGAGACATTGAGTGGATCCCATAACCTAGCAGCCACTGCTCGACTAGACATACTAATAGTCATCAGATTCATATGGGGTGACTGTGGAAAGAACAATGATCTTAAGATCGATCTATCTTGAAGTGGTTGGGTATCTATTATATCAATTGAATTTGGTTCACCAAACATGAATTGGAGGTGTTTGCTTGGGGAGGTACTCAGTGTTGATTTGGGTGGTTCCAGTCATCTACTGCATGTACTTTCATGTAGTTTAAAAGCGTGGTTTTCTGGTTCTATTTCAAAAGTTGGACACCTGAATAAAGTTGGATGAAGAAAGATCAATTTCTAAGATTTTTCCCTTGTGCGTGTGTGGATGGCATCCATCTGATATATCACCAAATTGCAGTTTCAGGCAATGAGGACAAGAGTCGACCGAATACTGAATAACACAAAATTGCGACAAAGGTGATAACCTTGCTTTTTATTGAAGGTGAGGTTCAGTGACGATCTAGAACAATATCGTTTGAGAAAAGTTTGTGTGGCAACTGTATCATAGTTTCCTATGCCTAGCTGACTTTTCCCCGACAGAGGAAGCTAAACAGAGTAAACTTTCATGAAAGATTAAGAGATTACTAATTAGTGCCTGCAAAGTGCACAGGAGGTTTATGGAGCTGTGCATTGGATATTGCCAGGAGCAAACTGTTTGATGAGCCAAAACAGCACCTTTGACATACAAATATCTCCCCAGAGCTTCTAGGAATCAAATAAGTTTCCGCATGAAAAAGTAAGATGTGGATGCAGTTATGTGATGGAAAACCTGAGGAAAGCATTTGGGTGGGCAGATGTTCTCCCCCCTGCCATAGCAACAGATATTGTACGATTAAAAAGGAAAATGGTCCAGTAATCAGCGAGCTCGCTAAAAGATATTTTAAGTGCTAAAATTGATGATGTCCTACAGTTTAGTTATGTCTAGATGATACAGTATGTTAACATGTCTTCAACAATAATGTGGGGATTCTATCAATCTGCTATATGTAATTGAATGCTTTGTTATTTATATAATATTTTTATAGACAATCTGGGGTTAGGCAGACCCCTACCAGTGCATTGATTAAAAAGTTATGTACAGTTTTGCATGGTAGAAGCTTTCAACCGAAGGATGCCAGTCCAGTTGCTTGTCCATCCAATTACATTCTATTAACAATGAAGCTATATCTGCCAAAAAAATTGTTATCATATTGCCCTCCCTTTGCGCAACACTGATCTTGAAGTTTTTGAAACTGTACAAAATGTACAAGACCTGCTGGGGAAGCAGACCCAGTCTTCCCTTCCCTTGCAGATAATTGGTGGTGATTCTGATCAGGTCTCTGTGGTGGGGTTTCCAAAATAATCTGGTTCTGCTGTTTCACTTGTCCCAAGCTACTTTCCCAACAACTCCATTGTCTGTCCTTCAAAATTGTTGATCCAGTGATCCAACCAGCTGCTATGAAATTACCCATACCATCCCTGATCGTATGGCCAACCTTTCACTGTTGAAGAAACCGGCTGTATGTGTTGATTTTGAACCATTCATGTGGTGGGGCCTTCCAACTGTACAAATGGAGAAGCATGTTTGGAGGCTTTGTGCTTCACAAGTTTGATTCCTCTTGGGATCAAATCTATGACAGGTATTGAGCAGCACTGTTAGGGCCAGTCTATTCTTTGCCGCTTTGGGCTTACCACTATAGGGTGGATTAGGCCCGATCCTGGTGGGTTCCTGGTAGGATCTTGGTGGTTCAAAGGCTTGACTTTAAACACCTTAAATCATTCTAGGGTTTTTGTGTGTATCTCAGCAACCTTTACGTCTCAAGATTGAATCTCAAATAACGCAACCTAAAAAAAAGGCCACCTGAACCAAAGTAAGAGCCACCAAAAGTTGGAAAGGACTACCTGGAAGTGAGAGCCTTTCTATATTAAGCTGCCAATGATGTCCTCAAAAGCATAGTGTTCTGTTGGTATTCTCCTAACTTAAGGGCTTGACTTTACGCATCTTAATCATCCTAGGGTTTTTTGATGTATGGTTAGGCACCTAACCGTTCCTCATCATGTAAAACCACAATCGTCGAGGGGGGGGGGGGGGGATTTAAAAAAAAAAAAGGAAGACGGTTCCCCCAAAATAAAAAAAAAAACTTCTCCAAATCTCGTAGAGAGGGGGCGAGATGAGAATATGAGAATAAACCTTACCCCTCGCGATTGACAGAAGAGGGGTGAGGTTTATCCACACCCACTGTAAGGGCTATAAAAGCCTTCACACAACCTCCTCCACTAGCAATCAAGTGAACGACAGAGAGAGGGAGAGAGGCATGAAGAAAAAAAAGATGAGAGACGAGGAGCAACAAGGAAGAGGGAGACTTATTGGATTTTTGGCCGGCAACGAAGGTAAGGTTCTTCTCTTCTACTTCTTTTTTCGATCAAAAAGAGGGCCAACAACCATGGCTATTGGTGGGTTGCACAGGTGTAGAAAATAAGGGGAGGGGGACTCAGCTTTGCACACACACACACGCATGCACGCATGTGCGCGCGAGAGAGAGGGCCTGTCAGTGCCGGTGGTCGGCTCCTCTGCAATAGAGAGAAAGAAAGAGAGGGCCAGCTTTGGCGGCCGACCCTTCTGTATTTGGGAAGACTAAAGGGGCACAACCCTTTTGCCCTATTTGTTTAATATGAGAACAGACCGGTCGGTCTAGGTGCAACCTAGATCGAATCAGGTAAGAAAAAAAATAATGATACCGGGTTGAACTGGTTCAGACCGTATCAGTTTGAATCGAACCAATTTGGGCCGACTCAATCAGATCGAACCGGTCTCGGTGTAAACCAGACCGAGTCGAGTCTGACTGAGTCTCGGTTCTCGGTTTGGATCTGGTCTGATATGGATCAAACCAAATTTGGATCCAGTTCAATCTAGATCGATCCAAATTGAATTGGATCTAGACAGAACTAAGTTTGGATCCTGTTTGATAGATCTAGATCCATAATAGAATTAGATCTAGTTCAGATTAAAATTAGATCTGATTTGAATCAGTGATGGATCTCGATCAAAACTGAATCTGGATCCAACCGAATGAATCAATTCTGGATCTAGATAAGAAATGGGTTTGAATCTAGTTTGACAGTTTTGGATCCAGATCAAAGATGGATTTGGATTCAGTTTATGATTAATTTTGAAATTTGGGAATCCAATTGAGTTTTTGAACCAAACCCAAATGGGTTGAGACTAAGTTAAGTAAACTTAGTACTCTAAGCTCAGAGCAAACCTGTTTTGATCTAGGATGAGTCGGGTCAAATCATAAGTGTTGAAATGACCAAATTACTCTTGTGTATACCCAAGATTCGATTGAGTAAAATGGGCATAACTTTGCACTCTTAACTCAGAATTGAGTGAGGTTTGGTGTGTTGGACTCATATCATAGAGGGGAATCTCTTTGTCCTCTAGTTATAGTCAAATTAGGAATACAATAATTAAGTCAAGAGGGATATTTTGATAATTTTGTCAAAATATAAAAAGTTATGTGTATTAATACAAACATGATTGTGTGATGATTAGATCCTACTCTTAGTGCCTTTTGAGACTCGATTGCGACCAGAGCATAACATTCATATTCGAGGTAAAGGATATTATAAGTAATTTTAGTTGTGAATAAACTTTTTTTATGTTGGATGTTATTGTTGATGTTATGTATTAGCATAATTAGAAAGATAGCTCTTGAGTGTGAACATTATATGCATAAAATGATCATGCATGAAATTATGAGATGATTATATACACATGTTAGTTGTGATATATCATGCATATTAGAAATATATTATTTTTGTGATAGCATATCTATGTTAAAATCTGTAAATAACATACATTGTGATGAGATTGTGATTAGACTTGAGTTATTTTATTCTAGTCATGTTATATGACTTTTAAATCGAGATTAGCATGCATAATCTCTTAAATCCTGGAAGTGACGACCCGTGGAAAGAGCTATATGGTTCACGATCAAAGTGTAGCTAGCATGGAGAGTGGGTTGTTGGTGATTTAACGATATTGAAACTCTATATCGTTGCTTGCTTAATATGAGATAAGTGTGAACCTTAATGTCATTTATGAGATTGAGAGTGAGATCTGTCATGATCATTTTACGATATCACTCGTGAGAGAACAAATGAAACATGAGCTTGAAAATATTGTTCAATGCATTGAACTTAAAATATGATTTAGGGTTATATTCACATAGTATTTGGGACTCTAAACAACCATGGATGGTTGAAAGCCATCATAGTTAGGATGTAACATGGACCATGCTGAGATTAAGATTGAGACTGACCTCCCGGCTAACTACCGGTGGGGTACCCTTTTTGTTTTACTGCAGTGCCTGGTGGTTCGGGGATTACTGAGAGTGTATGGTTTATAGTCTGGCCAACATGTAGAATATGAATGTTCTACGTAGGTTGCTATGCCCATAGATGGCTATAACTGTTATAACCTACTTAGTGTTTTAGTTTGGTGTGAGTGAGTGTTTGAGAGGGTTTAAAGGGAGATAATTAAAATATACAAACCTTGTGTCGTGTGTCGAAAACTAAACTCAGACTAGGGGCTTAGAGCCCACTACAGTTGTAAGTTAAAGTCTTTATTTGCTTATAAATATTTCTTACTGGGTTGCAGGCTCATCCCCTATATAATTATAACTGCAGATTTCAGGTACACTAGCGCAGGCAGGACGTGATCGACTATGTCAGCAGAGTTCTTGGTAGTTTTTATTTTCTTATCATTGAACATTCATGTACTTATTATTTTCTTATGTTATGAATGATGAACTTTGTAAAAGAAAATGAGTTAATGGAAAAAGAAAAAAATAGTCATGATTTCTCTGTGTAAACTCTATATGATTACCCTGTAGGAAGTAAGACCAGCTAGACTTGGACTCTCGAGGTCCCAGGTCGAGGTGTTACAAATGGTATCCAAGTCAGGTTCACAAAAAAATGTTCAACATTCATAACAAGTTCAATGACAAAATATAATATAAGTTTTTGCTCGCTAAAAATACGTTAGTGATTAGGTTGTTTTGTGATTAAGAGTGGCTAGCGAGCACGATAGTCACAAAGACTCTAGGGCGCAAGAATCCTCTGAGCCACCAGTCGTAGGGAAAGAGGAGTTTGTCACTGTAATGATGATGACTACTGGATTCATGGCAAACATGACTCAAATAGTGAGAAAGTTGACACTATGACCTCCGTCAATTTATATCATAGTCGAAAACAGAAATGTGTATTATCAGGATGACCCCAACACTATTCAGGGGCGATGGCCACAGTTTTATGGGTGACAGCCACAGCCTTACAAGCGAGGGACTCACCAATTTCACCATTAGAGAGCTTGATCAGTGCACGAGTGAACAATGAGGGATTAGATGGCGGTTCGAAGAGGAGTCGCAAGGCGAGTATCTGCTAGTGCGAACTTTGCGCCTCAGGGAGGGTCTAGAATGATTGTGCACGTGGACGATATATGTCCCGAACCTTCTATGTGGCTGCTATGAGCACAGCCAATCAAGGAGTTTTAAATTTGGCTGGAGAGTTTTTCGCTGAAGAAACCAAGAGAGCAGCAATTCAGGTCGTAGTGGTAGCAATTTTTTAAACCAATTTTTGAAAACCAATTTTTGGGCTCTTGTTTGAGGCCATATAATGATTTGTTGAGTTTGCATACCAAATTCTCTCCATGTTTGCAATCCTTGGAGGTAATTTCATGTAAACATCTGTATCAAGATCCCCATGTAAGAAAACGTTGTGTACGTCCATTTGATGGAGAGATCCATTTTTAATGGCTGCGATAGCAAGAAGACATCAAACTGAAACTAATTTTGCCACTGGAGCAAATGTCTTATAATTATCTAGTCCTTCTTGTTGGGAGTATCCCTTTGCCATAAGTCGTGTCTTGTATTGCTCAACAGAACCATCAGAGTTATATTTGACCTTGAATACCCATTACACCCAACATGTTTTACTCTTTTTGGGAGAAAGGTGACAGACCAGGTGTTATTCTTCTCCAAAGCTTGTATTTTCCTACTCATAGCATCATGCCAGCAGTCATCTTGAACAGCTTGATGTAATGAAGTGTGTTCATCTACAACAGAGATGGCTAGAAGAAATTTTTGATGTAATGCAGAAAATTTTTGGAATGAGATACAATTGACTAAGGGAAAATGTGTACCTCTTGGTCCATTGGTCGTAGTTCTGATTGGATTAGGATCAGATTGAGTGATTGTACAGTAGAAGTCTCTTAATATAACAGAAGAACGTTTTTCTTGAACTGATCTTCGAATATTTGGTTCAACATCAATTAATTGGGTAGTATGGTTACTTAGAGGAATGGTGTATTCATAAGTGGATGTTGAAGCATAACGAATTTCAAGTTGATCATGATCTATGGAGAATTCATCCATGGATGCAGGGATTGTCAACACTATGTCATTGTCACCCTCTTTAATCGTGTGATATGAAAAAGTTGATTAACAAAAAATAACATCACAACTGAAAAAAAATGAGTGAGTTTCCAAATCATATACTTTGTAAGCTTTTTATCCAAAAGGATATCCAATGAAAATACATTTTTTGGCTCTTAGATCAAACTTAGTTTATTTTGATCGGTGTTAGTAGCATAATACAAACATCCAAAAAAATTAAGATGATTGAAAGTTGGTTTTCGATTGAACAAAACCTCATACATGATAGATCTCCTAAACGAGGAGTATGAGTGTGATTGATCAAGTAAGCAATGATTAAGATACATTCACCCCAAAACTTGAATGATAGACTAGCTTGAAACATCAGAATTCTTGCTACTTCTAACAAATGTCGATGTTTCTGTTCAACAACACCATTTTGTTGATGTGTTGATATACAACCATATTGGTGATTAATTCCAGTGTTTTCAACAAAACTTTGAATCTCATGAGAAATTTTTTTGACCCATTATCAGATCTAATATACTTGATACGACGTGAAAACTTATTTTGGATCATATAAACAAAATTCTAAAGTAAATGTTTGGTTTCACTTTTATGACGCATCAAGTACACCCAAACACATCGAGAAAAATTATCTACCAAAGTGAGAAAGTAATGGGCCTCACTTAAGGAGCTTTGAGAGTAGGGACCCCAAATATCAATATGCACTAACTAAAAAATGTTTTTTGTAGATATTTTACTTAAACCAAAAGGTAGTCTCATTTGTTTAGCACGATGACACACATCACAATGACATGAAATGTCTGGAATAATTTTAGAATCATATTTTAAAAAAAGTTTCATGCAACTAGTTGAGGGATGTCAAAGTCGTTGATGCCAAATCGCAAAACCCAGTTAAAAAAAAAAGATCGGACCCGTGTCGGATCCAGACCCGACCCGGATCCAACTCGTGCCCAGCCCCTTGAAAAAAGGTTTTCGGAGGGGCTGGAAGCCCACAGAGGTGGGGGGGGGGCATCTCCGGCGACACAGGGGGCAGGCCCTGTGTGCGCCCCTCCTTTTAAAAGGGCGAAAGGGTAGAGGGGAGGGCTTACGAGCCTCTCCCCCCGATCCCCTGACTCTCTCTCTCGTCTCTTCCCCTCTGTCTCTGCTCTCCCTCCCCGACTCCATCTCTCCCTCGTTCCCTCGCTCTCCTCTCCAGCGAGCCCCGCTGGTGACGTTCCTCCTCTCCAGCAAGCTCCCTTCACGGCAGCCACCGCCCGATGACCTCTCACCTCCCCGACGACCTCTCACTCCCTTCGGCAGCCCAGGTAACCCCACCTTCTCCTCTCATTTTCCCCCTTTTTTTTCCTCTGGATTCGCCGGAAGGCCGGCAGGTGGCCAGCAGCCCCTGTCGTGCCTTCCTCTTCCCTTTTTTGTCAGGCAAGGGGCTCCGCCCCCTGCCCTTTTTACTATTCTGGTAGGGGTCATGGCCCCTACCCTTCTCTTTTGAGTAGGGGCCGATGGCCCCTGCTCTTCCCTTAAGAAAGGAAGTAGGAGCCTTTGGCTCCTGCCTCATTTCTTGGAAACCCAGCAAAGGTCGATGGCCTCTGCCCCTCTCTTGATTGACAGGGGCCGATGGCCCCTATCTCATTTTTCTATCGAGCAAAAGCTCGACAGGAGCCATTGGCCCCCTGCCTCCTCTCCTGATAAGCCGCAGGGGGCCTTTGGCCCCTGCGCTCCCTCTTTCTGCTCGTTTCCTTGGCAGGGGCCGATGGCCCCTGCCCCTTTCTTTTTAAAATCTGGCATAAGCCAAAGGCTCCTGCCCCTCTTTTCTTTAAAACCCAGCAAGGGCCTCCTAAGTCCCTTGCCCCTCTTTTTGAAGACACAGTAGGGGCCGAAGGCCCCTGCCCCTCTTACTTTTAGCACGACAGGGGTCGATGGCCTTTGCACTTGTCTTCTTTGGCGGCATGGGTCATTGGACCCTACCCCGTTCTGTTTCAAGTCGACAAGGACATTTGATCCCGACCTTGTATTGCGGAGAAGCCGAGTCTCCTCTCTACCTTTGTTCGTTTATATGCCTTCTAAAAAAGTCATATTTTTGCAGTTTACGCAACGGAGCCCGTTCACGCCACGCGAACTAAACCAACGATCACCTACGCTCGTAGACGACTTCTTCCTCGCAATACCCCAAGGTAGGAGAAGTTGCACAAGGACTTAAATAATTAAATCAAGCTTAAATAATTAAAGATTGAAAGGACTTAATTACATATTTATATACATATACGTATATAAGTACGCTTTTAATTCAAGGACACGGTTTCGCGATCCTTGTCCTTTGCTTTCGCATTTTCTGTTTTTGTTTGTCGTTGCGCTTTGCGCTCAGGTTTTTGCTTTCGTATTTACTACTTATTGTCTTTTAATTCAAGGACGCAGTTTTGTGATCCTTGTCCTTTGCTTTCGCATTTCCTATTTCTGTTTGTCGTCGCGCTTTGCGCCCAGGCTTTTGCTTTCGTATTTACTACTTACTGTCTTTTAATTCAATGACGTGGTTTCACGATCCTTGTCATTTGCTTTCGCAATTCCTGTTTTCTGTTTGTTGTCACGCTTCGCGCCCAGGCTCTTGCTTCTCACATTATTGTCTTTCATTTTTGCCTTGCCATCGACTCAGCGTACTCGGGAGGAATACCTTTTCCACTATTTTACCCAATATGTTTTGGGAAAATCCTTGATCTGGGACAAGATCAAGTTGTTGGTCGATGGGTTCTTTTGCAAAGCCCATTCACCAAGACCAGTGTCGAGACTTGCATAGCACCCAGACACTGCATCATCGGATGCGAGTTTCGAGAAAATCACATGTCATATGTAGGCAAGTTGTTGATCGTTTCGAAAGATTTAGAATGTTAAAATAACTTTTTAAAACATTATATCTTTGCGAAACACACTCCTGAGGCTCCTATTGAGGACCTATATCCCTTTCCTCGTAGTGTACACTTGAACATGTGAGGCATGTTAGTACTACGATGATTGGATGAGATGATCTTATGACCTCGATTAGTGTTTTGTGCACGTTGTTGAAAACACATATAAAAAAATGAGATCGCCTTCATGGGCAAGATGCTTGTTTTGGTTTAATGGACCAGAGCATGAAGAATGAGGCAACGACTAAGAAACTCCGTCGCGCTCGATTCAACCTGGCTTCGTCAAGAGAGAGGACGAAGGGTACCAACTCCGATGGGCAGACCATTTATGGCTTTTTACGGGCAAAAGACCCATCTTCCTCAGTCATTGGAGGTTAGGGGGGGGGGATAGGGGCTACATAAGTTAGCCTAACACTTCTGCAAAAGTTGGATGCATCCCTATCTGGCCTTGGGGACTTACTCTCTCGACCATCGGTCGTCTCTATAGGAATAGGATTCAGTCAGACAATCGAGGTATCTTAAAATACTTAACATAATGGATACTCGGCTTGGTCTCGGCTGTTTCGACTCACGTGTCATGTATATACCTGCATGGCCGATTAACAAGTAATAACTAAATTGTGCATGTTCGCCTTTCAGTTTGTTGCACTTAGCTTATTTCTCTAGTTTATCTGCTTAGCTTACTTGCGTAAATTGCTTGTTTAAGCCTTCTTGATTAGCTTATTTGCTTAGTTTACTCGTTATTACCTGCTGCATAAATTATTTATGCCTAATTTAGTTCTTTCTATTTTTGTGCTCACCTACTAGTTTTTCGCAAAACTAACTCATTTCATGGGTACAGGTGATGAATAGGTGCATCACAAGCGATGACGTGACTGCGAGATGACTTCAGGATCCACTGTTTCTGCTCGTAGTTTTTCTCCTGGACATTCTGGTTTTTGTTACAGTTTCCCTAGAGAAAATTCAAATTTTGTACAAACTTGACACTCCCTTTTAATAGAAGAATGGTTTCCTAAGTAGTACTACAGATCGTTCATGGTAAATCTTTGTTCTCTCACTAACGTGCCCAAAGTTGTCAAACTTTTCCTTTTTCTTTTATAGAAAACGTTTCTGCTGATTTTAAAAATAAACTCTGTAAAGAAAAGGAATTTTTCAACTATTTCAAAGGAATTATAAAGTTTGAAATTTTGGGGCGTTACACAAATACTCGGGTTGTTCATGAGAAATGATAAGGATGCAGTAAGAGGTGGTGAGACATTCAACATGTACGACCCATCTCGCTCTTCACCCACACCAATCTTCATTTTTGATACTCGGTCCTGAATGACACACAAGTTAGGGAAAAAAGTGATTGAACAATTCAAGGATTTGGTTAGCTGGCTAATAGAAATCAGATTGAATTTAAACAAAGGAATACACAAAGCGTTTTGCAAGGAGATTGAATCTGAAATTTTCACCAAGCCTTGATGTGATAAACCCACGGATGACCCATTTGGGAGTTTGACATGAATGGTAGATTTTTCGTATTTGTCAAAAAGTTCAGAAGAATAGACAATATGATCATTGGCTCCTGAGTCAATGATCCAAGATGTGTTTAAAGGAGAACGAAAGGACAAACCTATGAAATTGGCTATAGATGACTTGCCTTTGATGAAGGCCATGAGCTGGTTATACTCACTCCGGGTGAGCGCAACAGTATCATATGTACCTCATTTCACCTCACCTCTGTGTGATACTGACGCATTAATCATCAATGTAGGAGCTGACTTGCTCGGGCTTGATTTATGAAATCTATATCCTGGTGGATATCCATTCAGCTTGAAATAGTTTTCTTTAACATATCCAGCGATATCGCAATGTGAACAAGTAGATCTACCACATCTTGCATCTTTGATTCGCTCATTTGAGTTAAATTGGATGGCATTAACTGATGCTTCATGATGGTCATTATGAGGAGAACTAGAATACACAAGTGATTTATTTGTTGCAGTTATAGGATTAACTCAAGCTTCCCTACTTCATTCATCCTGAATAACCAAGTCATATATTTTGGCAACTGACTGCAACGGGTCCTTAAGAATAATTTGTCTCCTTATTGTATCATAAGAGTCATTAAGACCCATAAGAAACTAAAAAACTCATTCACGTTTTATTGTTCTTTCTATTGTTTGACAGCACCACATGTACAAAAGGGTAAAAGATTATATGAAGACAATTCGTCCCAAAATCCTTTAAGTTTAGAGAAGTATGTGGCTATTGATATAGAATCTTGCTGAAGACAAACTATTGCACATTGGATTTAATAAATTCTAGGAGCAATACTTTGTGAAAATTGCTCATGTAAGTCTGCCTAGACTTCCTGAACTGTAGTGGCATAAATAACACTATTGGCTAAGTCTCGAGAAATCGAGTTTAACAGCCATGATAAAATCATGTTGTTACATCAAACCCATTTATGATAATCCGATGAATCATTTTTAGGCTTTGAAACTGAACCGTCTATGAAGCTGATTTTATTTTTTGGCACTCAGGCCATTATCATGGCTCGATTCCAAGTGACATAATTGTCTTCATCAAGAAGTTGAGATACAAGGACAATTCCTGGACTGTTAGAATGATGTCGATAGAACGAACTTGCAACCTCATCGGAGTAAGACTGGTTCCATCCATGTAAAATCAAAAAATGAAATGAAAACACTTGTAGAATATTTAGCGTTTCACGCAAGATGAAGCAAGAAGCTGACTGCAAAGGATCTTGCAGCAACAAAGAAAAAAACCAAACTCAGGCAGTAACCAGAAAAACAAAAAAATGGATCGATTATGTATGGGTACTACTAGTGGATCCTTTGGCATGATTGAGAGCCGACAGGATTGGGATCGATCGGGTATTGTTTTTCCACTACACTATCACGCAGGACTGGGAGCCGATTATGCTAGACAAGTTGAAGGCGTTGTTAGCCTCAGGTGAACGTCTGGAAGCTCGGCGAGGTAGAGGAGTTGGCAGCGCTCAATCGGGTGAAAGTTTATATCTGGCTAGCACTCCAGAAGGCGAGGATGTAAGAGTAGATGAATGGTGGAAGCTTGCTTCTGACAATAGGCTCTAATACCATGTGAACTTTTGCAAAGAGCATAAAACGAACAAAATTTCTTCATGTATCATTTATCAACACTACACTGTTTATATAGAAAGTGCAGAAGTTACATAAAGGAAAGTGGTTACAGCAAATCACGACTACAGCATATCACGATTCTCCTTAATCAAGGGGATTACAACGATTTTCTTAAGGAAATCTATTGGGATATTTTCTTAAGTTACACGATTTCCTTAAGAGAAGGAAATATGTTGAGATAAGATCTTAACCTAATCTCACCAGGTAACTTGTTATAAAAAAAAGTTGATGTTTTTCACCTTGTTTTGCATCATACTGTCATAATCGGATGATAGTGGATAGGGGGAAAACAGGGCTCTACCCTGCCTCGCCCCGTTTGGACTAGGGATGGAGGACATGGAACGACAAATGGACCTGGGATGGATGTTAAAATCAAAACCCGTGCGGGGATGGAGTTACTTTTGCCCCGCCTCGCCTCGCCTTGCCTCATTCCCGATCCCTGTTAAAGAAATTACTAGTATACCTTTATATATATTTATTTATTTATTTCTAACCTTAACGTAAAGCCTTTTATAGAATCTCTCCTCTCTCCTTCCTCTAACAAGCCGCACGAGCTCTCATTTCTCTCCTATCCTTCCTCAAACGGCTGAAGACAACAACGACAGAAGGACTGGGGAATCATAGCCTCGACCCACCTCGCTGTGTTTAAATTAGGGATGGAAGATATGAAACGGGAAATGGACTAGGGATGGAGATTAAAAATCAAAACCCGTGCAGGGATGAATGCAAGAATTATAGGTGTGGAGACCTTCTCCCCTGCTCCTATCCTGGTCCACTTTCATCCCTATCGAGAGGTCTCAAGTTATATATATAATATGAGTTTATCTAACATTAAACTAGTTGTGTTTAACATTATCTATGGTCAACCATATTAAAATGGCTAAATTATCTTTAAAGGAATAGCATTTTCTGAAAATACGTGATTTTTTTGGGCATTATAGGACTTTTAAACTTGGAGGTTACTAAAAACACTTTTTTTCAAAAAAGTAACTTTATTAATATATCAAAGTTATTTTTTTACCTTAAAAAGTAACTGTGCATTTTCAAAAATATTATTTTTAAAAAATAAGAATATCTTAATCATTTTAGTAAGGTTGAATTCATCTATTGTCAAATACAACTAGTTTAATTATATATATATATATAGGAAAGGGTGTAATGTTGGATGCACACATGCTATGTCAAAAAAAAGGGCCTTTAGTGGCGTTTGCGATCGCCACTAAGGGCCTCATAGTTATAACAATGTTATAACTGCAAGCCCTTTGCAGCGGTCACAAATGCCACTAAGGGGTGTTTTTGAAGGATAAAAAAATCCCTGTTGATTGCACATGCAATCAGTGGTGTGGATTCGTTTGAGTAATGTTGAACAAAAAGTTTGTTTATATATATATATATATATATATATATATATATGTGTGTGTGTGTGTGTGTGAAATTCATAGGAGGAGATCATTTTTTACATAAATAACAGGATTTTTCTGTAGTTTGAGAATTCTGTATGTTGTAGGTTGTTGATTTTTTAACCCAAAAAATCCAGTATACCCCCAAAAACATGATTCAATGATTAGATTAAACTTTGAGGCCTAATTTAAATCAAATCTGACCAATTTGTACCTGACCCAGTGCACCAAGAGTCAATAACCAATAAGGGTTAGAAGTAGTGGCGTTAATGGGTCGGATCTGGTTCTGTCCTGGGTAGGTCCGATCCTGGGTCTGACTTTGAGGTGCTGCTACTGAGTTTGATCAAGTTTGCCACAATAAAACCATACTTGGATCCTATAATGATTACATGAACCAGACTTGGTTCATACTCGATAAAATAATATTTTTTAAATTTTTTCTACATTGCAAAATCATGGGTCTTAATTGGAGCACGGGTCGTCGAACTCAGGTCGATTATGAAATTTCACAAACCATATGGCTCCTATACTAATCAGACCCTTCAAGACCGACCCTGTTTCTAAACGGATCTCTTTCTTTATCATCAGATCTTGACCCTATAGGGTCTGGAACGAGTCTTTGAAAACTCAATCCATTGACACCCATTGAAGTAAATCATACTCTCATACTCAAAACTCAATCCTGATTCATATTAGAATTTGGTCTAAATATGAGAGCTGATTCAAAATTGGATCTGAACATACACAACTTAACCCTACCCACAATGACAAATATCAGTAACATTTTGAAAATATTGTAAAAAAAAAAGATGATGCATTATCTTACCGTTTTAAACTTTAAATTCTCGTGATATTTTTGACAAAACCTAAATATCATGTTTTTATCATGATATTTACATTTTTATCACGAGATTTTAAATAAAAAAATGTCTTACTTTAAGTTCATTTAAAATGCATTTAACATCATTATTTTCAAGTGAATAAACTCTCATTAAACTATCTTTTAGTTCATCTCTCTCTCATTTTAATAGTAATAAAACTTCCTCTCATCCAACAAAAACATAAAATGAGTTTCTCAACATGGCAGCTTTGGAAAGTGTTGATAATAGAAAACCGTTTTCTAAAATCTATTTTGGAAATTAAAGGTTTTAAGGGTACCTAAATGACAGAAAAAAAGTAGGAAAGAAAAAATGACAACTTTTCCAACCATTTCAAATGAGAGAAATTTTTTGAAAGGGAAGTTTTTCTAAAAAGTGTGATTTTTATAGAAAAAAATTCCTCAACCTCTAGGTGGGAGAATTTTTTGTATCAAATTTTTTTTATCAGGATAACCATTCACCCGCAACATGCTGCCACAAAAAGAGTTTCTCTCTCTTCATCTTCCTCCTAACTACCACCATCTCTCTCTCTCTCTTTGGTGTGGTCAACCACCCGTCTATCTCTATGAGAGCGGGCTGATAGACCCTCCCCTTTCTCTTATATTTCTCACATTTTTCATTCCACTTTGTTCATGCTGCACAAACAATAGAATTTTTTTCATTTAAAAAAGTTATCATATCAAAACTTCTCATGGGCAAAAACTAAAATTCTGAGATTTTTTTTTCTTCCAAACGTGCCCTAATGTGTTAAGAATAGGAAAGGTCCCACTACAAGAAAATACGTTGTTAGCGACGGAATATTTTTGTCGCTAGTTAGCGATGGATTAACGAGCGAAAAACATCTGTCGCTATAATGAATGAAGCTTACGAAAATAGCGACAGAATATAGTTCGTCGCCAAGTCCGTCGCTAATTAGCGACGGATTTTGCGACATATTGTTTTGTCGTTACGGCCGCACCATTTGGCGATGACGTTTGCGACAAAAGTTGTTCCGTCGCTAATTACCGACGGACTTGGCGACGGAATATAGTCCGTTGCTCGTTTCGTAAATTTGATTTACGTTGGCTTAGCGACGAAATTAATCCGTCGCTAAGCCGTCGCTAATTTTCGAATAACCCTAATCCCAGACAGCTTTTCCTTTTCTTCTTTCGCTACTCCCGCCGTTCGCCGGTCCCACCGTCCGCAGGCCCCGCCGCCCGGAGATAGGTAAACGACGCCCCCCCTGCTTTTTCCGGCAGGGGGTCGACCCCCTACGTTTTCCGACAGGGGGTCGACCCCCTGCCTTTCCGGCAGGGGCTTAACCCCCTGCCAGAACAGCAGGGGGTTGACCCTCTGCCTGCTCAAGCAGGCAGGCGACCCCCTGCTGTTCCGACAGGGGGTCGACTCACTGGCAAAAAGGCTAGGGGTCGACCCCCTGCCCGAACAGGGGGTCAGTTAACCCCCTATGTTCCATAAGGGGGTTAACCCCCTATGTTTCGTAAGGGGGTCGACCCCCTGCCGGAACAGCAGGGGAGTCGACCCCTTGCCGGAACCGTTTCTTTTTTTTTTTTTTGTGACTTCATTTTAAAACAGCATTTTTTTGTGCAGATTTTTCAACGGAACTAGCTCGTGCTCAGCCACCTGTGGTAAGTAAGTGACAAAAATAATGCAAATTGGGTAAATACCCGTGGTGAGTAAGTGATGCAAGCATATCACATGTTATTTAATTTATTAGATGTAACACTTTATTGTTCACACACTCACTTAGTTGTTGATATTTAGGGTTGCTTTGTTGGAGTTCGGAGATCATGCTGAGTATGATTTTAATGTATGAATATGGAAGTGTTTTTATTTTTGGAGTACGAAGTCCATGCTAGGCATGGTAGTAGTTAGTGAGATATTGAAGTGTGTTTGTTGCAGGTACATGTTTGTTATTTGTTTGATATAAATGATTACGATGTATTGTAATATTTGATGTAATTATATCCATGCTTGCATGTAGTTACTTTCAATTTGATTATGACTTCCATGTAAAATTGTATAATGAAAGCATGCTTCAAATGATTGTATCGTGTCATTAATAGTTTGCACATGAAAATATTAAGTTATCAATGCATGCATCAAAATTCTTGTTATTGTATGACATTATATATTGCATGATAAATTTGATATTTTCTTCATCGTAGCATTCTAATTGTTCTCTTTTAATTCGTTTGGCTATTATTTGTAACATCATAAGAAAATGACTGTAAACCGTGTATGGATGTACCATAGGATAGTGGACAATGAGTTATCGCATGAATATATGGATGGTGTTGAAAGTTTTATTGAATTTGCAACGGCAAGTGTCAGTACAGTGGATCCTACATGTCAGATTAGGTGTCCCTGCAAGATTTGTAAGAATAATCGATTTGTAAAACCTTATAGTGTTAGACATCACCTATACAGGAATGGTTTTGTGAGTGATTATCAGAACTGGATGTTTCATGGAGAAGAATTTAGAAACGATTTTGATGCACGGGTGAATGTGGTGCACGATAATCCATATACGGATTTGATATTTAATGCCGCAGGAACAGAACTGGGTTCTGCTATGAGTTCTAGTGATGTAAGAACTGTCGTAGATGAAGAATCACCAAACGATGCAGCTAGTAGATTTTATGATTTACTTAGAGATGCTGATGAGCCACTTTAGAACGGTTGCGAGAGTCACACTATCTTGTCTGCAGTTCTTCAACTAATGAATTTGAAGTCCGAGTATAATTTGAGTCAATCATGTTTTGACCGTTTGTGCATGATTGTGAAGAGTATGTTGCCCAAAGATGAGAAATTGCCACAAAATTTCTATCGTGCGAAAGTTATAGTCAATGCTCTAGGTATGGGTTACAAAAAGATTGATGCTTGTCCAAATCATTACATATTGTATTTCAAGGAGCAGGAAAACAACATATCATGCCTGTCATGTGGGCATCCTCGGTTCAAGCCAAAGACAAGAGGAAATGGTAGCACGAGATCAAAGGAAGTTTCATACAAGTCGCTTAGCTACTTTCCTATCACTCCTAGATTGCAGCGATTGTATATGTATTCAAGGACAGCTAAACACATGAGATGACATGCAAATAAAGTTCGACACGATGAAAACAAGATCACGCATCCTGTTGACGCTGAAGCTTGGAAGCACTTTGATCGTACTCATCAGAACTTCGCAATGGAAGTGCGAAATGTTAGACTCGGTCTATGTACAAATGGATTTAATCCATTTGGGGGTAGATCAACTCCATACTCATGCTGGCCAGTATTTGTAACTCCATACAACCTTCCACCAAGCTTGTGTATGAAACGTCCAAATTTTTTCTTGTCTCTGTTGATCCCTGGTCCGACCTCACCTGGCCAAAATCTTGATGTATATTTAAGGTCATTGATTGATGAACTAAAAGTACTGTGGGATGACAGTGTTACCACGTATGATGCCCAAAAAAACAAAATTTCAACATGAAGGTCGTTGTTCTATGGACAATCAGTGACTTCCCTGTATATGGTATGCTATCTGGTTAGAGCACACATGGGAGGTTGGCATGTCCGTACTGCATGGAGGATTCCAAAGCTTTTAGATTGAGGCATGGAAGGAAGCCTTGCTGGCTTGAGTGTCATCGTCGATTTCTACCCAGCGACCATCCGTTACGACGATAAAAGAATGTGTTTAAAGTAGGCACAACTGAAACAGAAAGTCCATCCTCAAGATTGTCTGGCATAAAGATTCTAAGAAGATTGTGATACTTTCTAGATGTATTAACAGATGCCCGCAGTCCTACACCCTTCCGTGGATTTGGGAAGGATCACAATTGGACGAAGAAATCTATTTTTTGGGAACTACCGTATTGGCCGACCCTATTGATACGACATAATTTGGATGTGATACATGTGGAGAAAAATGTGTTTGATAATTTGTTCAAAACAATAATGAATGTTAAAAGAAAAATGAAGGATTATCCGAAGGCCCGTATGGATTTAAAATTAATATGTAAAAGACCAGAATTGGAACTCAAAGAGTATAATGGCAAATTACTGAAACCAAAGGCAAAGTACGTGCTCGGACCTGATCAAATAAAACATGTGTGTCAATGGTTGAGACAATTGAGATTTCCAGATGGATATGTCTCTAACATTGCTCGGGCTGTGAAGATTGACGATAGACAGTTATATGGGTTGAAGAGCTATGATTGTCATATCTTTATGCAACGATTGATACCCCTAGCATTCCACGATATGTTAGACAAACCTATATGGGGGGTATTGTCTGAGTTGAGCGGATTTTTCAGAACATTGTGCGCATCGGAGGTCATAGTATCAGATGTAAAGAATCTCGAGGACTCTGTCATCACCACTGTTTGTTTGCTAGAAAAGATATTTCCGCCAGCATTTTTCGATGTTATGGAACATTTGATCATACATTTGTCATATGAACTAAGGGTTGGTGGCCCTGTGCAATATCGATGGATGTACCTATTTGAAAGGTATATGTTTTTTTATATTTGTCTCTTTAATGACAGATATTTAAAATTTGAAATGTATATTTTTGCCAGATGCATGTTCGACCTCAAAAAAAAAGGTTCGTAATAAAGCAAGAGTAGAAGGCTCTATTTGTGAGGCGTACACTTTAGAAGAGATTTCAAATTTCTCATCTATGTACTTCGAACCTCATATTCCAACACGTTACATATGCCCACCCCGTAACTATGATGGAGAACAAGTAACTGTAGCTGACAAGCTGTCGATATTTCAACCACTTGGGCATGCATTTGATAGTTGTCGATCAAGGCTCTTGACAGATCGAGAGCAAGACGCATCACACATCTATATTCTTTTTAATTGCTCAGTGATCGACCCATACATCGAGTAAGTATATGTAAACGCAACACAATTATAAATCCTTTTATGTTCTATATGTGGATACATGACTCGGTAATATAAGTATTTGTGGTTTGCAGACGATTTGATCTGGAGTTGCAAATAGAAGTTTCACATCCCACTGATGCAGAAGTACAAAAAGAACGTGAAACTAAGTTTGTGGAGTGGTTGAAACAGTTGGTAAAGAAGCTAACATAAATTTTGTACTTATAAACAACACTAAGTTACTTAATTGATCATGATCACAATCATTGTTTATGTCTGTACGTAGGTCCGCCATGGTGATGTTAAAGATCAAGGAATATGTGATTTAGAAAATGGTTCGACCAAAGTTGTGCAATGCTACAATGGGTACATCGTAAATGGTTATCGATTCCATACAAAAGATTACAGTATAAACAAATCAATGATGAATAGTGGCGTGTGTGTCAAGGGTAACAGCTACGGTGAAAATGAACATGATTACTATGGTGCTATAGAGTAAATAATGAAGTTGACTTACTTAGGCATAAATAACAGGGTAACTTTATTCAAGTGTCATTGGTTTGATCCAACTGCCACAAGACTCGACAAAGCTTCAGGCATTGTGGAGGTGAATCATAAATTCAGGTTTGGAACATATGAACCATTCATATTAGCCTCACAAGTTCAACAAGTTTATTATACTTCATATCCGAGTATAAAAAAGTCAGATAGAAATGAATGGTGGGCAGTTTGCAAGGTGAAGTCCAAACTATACCCTGAGTATGATCAGTTACAGGAAGATGAGTTAGCTGACGACAGCGATTACTATCAATCAGATGATATCTATGACTTCGCTTATGGTCACGATGTTGTGCATGATATGCATGTCATATCTCCATTGGCCGATGAAACATTCATAGAGGAATATGATCCAAATGATGTACCAAGTGCATGGGTAAACAATGAAGAAGAAGAAGAAAAAGAAGAAGAAGAAAGTCAAACAAGTGATGAGGAAGAATTCTCAAGCTAGTGAGCAAAATCTTGTAATACAAACCTCTATTTAAATGCATTGCAATACTTGATGTGAATGATTTGAATTATTTGAATGTATTGTAATACTTGATGTGAATGATTGAGTTGTATTGCAATACTTGATGTGAATGATTAAATTTTTTTTTTGAATGTATTGTAATACTTGATACGAATTATTGGAATGCATTGTAATACTTGATGTGAATGATTTGAATTATTTGAATCTATTGTAATACTTGATGCGAATGAATGAGTTATATTGCAATACTTGATGTGAATGATTTGAATTATTTGAATGTATTGTAATACTTGATACGAATGATTCGAATGCATTGCAATACTTGATGTGAATGATTTGAATTATTTGAATGTATTGTAATACTTGATGCGAATGAATGAGTTGTATTGCAATACTTGATGTGAATGATTAAAAATTTTATTTGAATGTATTGTAATACTTGATACGAATTATTTGAATGCATTGTAATACTTGATGTGAATGATTTGAATTATTTGAATGTATTGTAATACTTGATACAAATGATTTAAATGCATTGCAATACTTGATGTGAATGATTTGAATGTATTATAATACTTGATACGAATGATTTGAATTATTGCAATACTTGATGTGAATGATTTTAATTATTTAAATGCATTGTAATACTTAATGCGAATGATTTGAATGCATTGCAATGCTTGATGTGAATGACTTGAATGCATTGCAGTACCTGATATGAATGATTTGAATGTATTGTAATACTTGTTGCGAATCATTTGAATGTATTGCAATACTTGATGTGAATGATTTGAATTATTGTAATACTTGATGTGAATGACTTGAATGCATTGTAATACTTGATGTGAATTATTTGAATGTATTGTATGACATATGTTATTTGTTAGAATATGGTTCGTGGAGGTTACAGTGGTCGCTCATCCAGTAGTAGCCAGGCTCAGCCTTCATCTTCACGGGCTCCTGTGATAGGTATATCATTTAACTAATTGGATGCTTGATTAGTTCAAATGCGCATTCTGAGAATTTCTAACATATTTTTTTACAGATTATGTTTCGCCTGTACACGACCCACCTACACCAGTTGATCACACAAGTCATGAGCCAACACAGGAAGCAGGGTCTTCTCAGTCTGGCACAAGAAGACTCATTCGAATAGTGTATATCGATAATCGACCGTAAGTATTTCGTTTTCAATTATTGCATATCTTATAAATATTTTATATTGATATTTACTGTGTACCAATTCATGTGCAGCACGAGGTTTGAGCCACAAGAAGTAGTACAGGAGATTAGGAATTCACTTCTTCAACATCTACCAGGACCGGTTGCTCAATGGAAAGAGTACCCAAAGGAGGTGTTAGACAGATTGTGGTCCTCATTCACGGTATACAATTGTTCCTCATAGTTAATGTGTTTCATATTTAATTTTTTTAAGTAATGTCTACTAACTTTCTGAAAATATTTGTAGGCTTTGAACCGCTTCGCAACTACGGTGGAAGAAAATGATGCAAGGAAGGTGTGACAGAAGGTGACTGTCAATCGATTTGCAGACATGTTGCACAATATAAAGACTGCAGCAAAAAAAGCATCTAGCATAATAGATGATCCACTACAGTGGAAGGGCCATGACCCTATTACTATCAGAAGAGATTATTGGGATGAAATGTGCGATAAGTGGGCGGAAGATGCATTTCGAAATCGCTCTACGAAGGCTGCATAAAATCGAGCGAAAATGCCTGAAGCCCATCTACACACAGGTGGATCTAAGACATTTGGGAGCCACCTGAAGAAAATGGTAACTCATCAATATATAATATTAATTTTATAAGTATTGTTGCAAACTTGTGAACTAAATATTTTGTCCTTTAACTTCGCAGGAAGCATAAAAAGGAGGCATTGTACCATATAAGGATGTGTTTGTTGAAACACATAAACGGAAGACCACGAGAGTCTTCGTATCAGAGAAGGCGAGAACGACAATGGTATGTATTTATTCTATTAATAATCATTGCAATATGCAAGTTATCATAATGTTATCATTAATTATTAATGCATACTTTAAACATTATTTTGTAGGAGGCATATGAGCAACAGATGGTAGAGCGATATGGTGATGACGCTACTCAGCATTCATCATTTGATCCTGCAGCATGGGTGACTGCAGCAGGTGAACCCAAAAAAGGTCGCGTGTTCGGGTTTGGGAGTAATATGAACACTTCACCAGTTATTGCTTCTTCCAGTTACGACTCACAAACTTCTTCCGCCAACATAAGCTCCAAGCAGCAGCCTATTCTTTCTGGTGATGATGTACGCTAGATCATTAAGGACACACTGAATGACTACTTCCATAATACTGTCGCCCCCTTTCTCCGAGATGAGTTCAACAATTTTGTGCTGAACAGGGGATCTTCGATTGCAGGTCCCTCTTAGGTATAATCACATATTCAGTTTTTTGTCTGCCTTAGAACACATATGAGCATAATCGAATCACATATATAATTTTTTGCCTGCCTTAGAGCACATATGAGCATGATAGAATCACATATAGAGTTTTTTGCCTGCCTTAGAGCACATATGAGCATGCTATAATCACATATAAAGTTTTTTGCGTGCCTTAGAGCACATATGAGCATGATAGAATCACATATAAAGTTTTTTTGACTGCCTTAGAACACATATGAGCATGCTATAATCACATATTCAGTTTTTTGACTGCCTTAGAACATATATGAGCATGTTATAATCAGATATTCAGTTTTTTGACTACCTTAAAACACATATGAGCATGCCAAAATCACATATAGAGTTTTTTTACTGCCTTAAAACATATATCATTCATGATAGAATCACATATAAAGTTTTTTGCTTTGCCTGCCTTAGAGCACATATGAGCATGATAGAATCACATATAGAATTTTTCTGTCTGCCTTAGAACACATATGAGCATGCTATAATCACATATTCAATTTTTTGACTGTTTTAGCACACATATGAGCATGATCGAATCACATATATAGCTTTTTGCCTGCCTTAGAGCACATATGAGCATGGTAGAATCACATATAGAGTTTTTCTAGCTGCCTTAGAACTCATCTGAGCATGATATAATCGCATATAAATTTTTTTTAATGCCTTAAAACACATATAATTCATGATATAATCACATATAGAGTTTTTTGCATGCCTTAGAGCACATATGAGCATGATAGAATCACATATAAAGTTTTTTTATTGCCTTAGAACACATATGAGCACATGATAGAATCACATATAGTGTGTAATTTATTTCATTATATTTTGTTTATCAATACTAACTGTTCTTTTCTTGTGTAGGCTGCTAGCGATAATCAGCGTAACGGAGCTGAAGGGACAGATAAAGGCAATGAACAAGAAGACGCACAAAATCTTGGCGATGATTAGAGAAACTATGTTGAAGAAGTTCTATTTTTTTTTCTCCAAATTGTAATTGTTGAATTGTAAATAATTAAACTTGTTAATTTTAAGGTGGAACGATTAATTGTTGTAGATTCCTTTTATATGAATTTTTTTTTGTAGTTTGCTTTTTATTTATAGGAAATATAAATTGTACAGGAAATATAAATTGTACTGTTCTCGGTATTTAATTTTCAAATCATTTTTTTTTTTCGTGTTTGCGACAGATTAGCGACAGAAACATCCATCGCTATGCATATAAATCTAGCGACGGCTTAGCGACGGACGTAAATCCGTCGCCAAGCCGAGGTCACCGTTTAGTACTGGCGGATTGGCGACGAAATACATCGCTTGTTATTCCGTCGCAATTAGCGACAGACTTGACAACGAATTTATTCTGTCGCCAGTTAACGTCGAAAAATTCACGACGTAAGCATATCGTCGCCTTGTCAACGCTAATTCGTCGCTAAGCCGGTTAGCGACGGATTAGCGATGAAATAGCGACGGAATGTGGTCGTCGCTAATCCACTGCTTTGTTGTGGTGTCTCTTAAAGTCCAACATGTAAATTAAACCCATAATTTGAAGTTTCAAATGATCTTATTTAGAAGTTTCAATTTTGGACAAGACCTTAAACCCATATCATTTTCTAAAAAAAAATTTTTATTTTTCCCCATATTTATTTTTTTTAAGCGATATTTTTTCCCATAAAAACTCAAGATAAATAAAAAATTTTAAATCTCACGAGAAAAATCTTGGTGATAACTTGCGGTTTTAAACTTCTGTCACTGTGACCCTAGTCCTACCTACCCAGCTCACTTGTGCATGAGCAAAGCGTGGACAAATTGCTGATTCTAGTTCAGTAAGTGAAGGGCAGGATTATAATGCTTTTCTTTTGTTTTTCCCTTTTATTAAATGCTTAACGCCTCTTAAATGCTTCACTTCACTGTATGTGAGGATCCCGAGAAATGTACTTTTGTTGAGTCTTGTTTTATTTAGTAGACAGGGTTCCAGTAGGATATCTTTTAAGTTGGACTCGTCTCATTTTCAATTTTCTTAATGAACTATGAGCATCCACCTAACCCTGGCTAGACTACAGCTCTAGGTAGGCTCTACGATAGATGATTATGATAATTGAGATACAAAATTTTCTTTTGCTTTATTATCTTCTATGTGTGCCCACCGTAGTTTGAATAGTATAATCACACTTGAAAAGAAGCTATTCGGCAATCCAACAGCCCTAAGGAGCTAAAATTTAATATGATAAATGTAAAGTAGGGGCATTCTCCCATCGTATTAGGGACTTCAAAGCATCTCTCTGGTTTCTCAACGAGAAGGGTACCAAATACTCCCCCCTCCCAAAACACACACGTGTATATATATATATATATATATATATATATATATATATATATATATATATATATATAGAGAGAGAGAGAGAGAGAGAGAGAGAGAGAGAGAAAAGTGTAGGTGCTTGAACATTAGGTATTTGACATATACTTAAACATGCTGGCCATTCATCGCGCACTTGATGAAAGGTTAATGTCAAAAATGAGTTTTTTCGCCAAACGAGTAATAGCGATGACAAAAACCACATCTAAAAGTCAATAACGGTAATTTTTGTTATTGCCCATTTGGGTAAAAATACTCGTTTTTGATGTTTTTTTTAGACACTAACCGTCTATCAAGCACGCAATAGATGGCCAGCATGTTCAAGTATGTGTCATGTACCTAAATGTTCAAATGCCGATCACATTTCCTATATATAGGGTAAATATTAGCTACTAATGAAGGTAAGGAACTAATGAGTAGAAATCACTCTTTTCTTCAAAAGTATTTAATTTTTTGTAATTCAAATCTTACATATGTGATTTATGCAGTTTGTTTATTAGGACATTTATTTTGTATTATGTGACTATGATAAGTAATTAGGTTCTTAAAGGAGTCCAAAAATCAATGACCCACAATGTGCCAAATTTTCAAAACTCAAAAGAACATATTTTTACATCAAAAAAGGATGATCAAAGGCTTGATCCTTAACAAAGAAACCATGTTGAACACATCTATGTGGTTAGATTGAGTTGATACAACTTAGCTCATTAGTTCCTTACCTTACTTAGTAGTAAATATTTCTCTCTCTCTCTCTCTCTATATATATATATATATATATATAGAGAGAGAGAGAGAGAGAGAGAGTATATGGTAGTTGTCTACCACTTTTTTGGCCTGCCGTATGCAAATGAGTGTTTTCAGGTTATTTTTCATATATCTGACCCTACAAATGCATTTAGCATGGTCGATTTGCTAAGAAATGATAATTGGATCATGTTCTTTTGTTAAAAACATGAATTTTTAAGCTTTGAATATTTATAAAAGTTTTAGACCTTTGATTTTTAAACTTTATAAAAATCTACCATCATGTCAGAATTGAACAATTAAAGAGTTGATTCCTGTAAAATCAAACATATAGAACACATTTGTACTATCAAATTTAAGAAATGCATCTGCAATTTGAATAAGATCTTTATTAGTCAAGCATAAATTGAAAAAGTGGCTCATCTTGTTTTCTAATGCTATTTATAGTGTTACAAAGTTTGCACCCAAACTAAATCCAATAAGACCAATTTGTACTTGATATGATATATTCCAATAACCCTTGACATGTTGGGGTTTTGTCTCAAAACTATTAGGTTAAAACCTAGTGTAGACTACTCTTTGTGCTACATTTACCTAAGTTTGTATATTTATATAACCCTTCAAAAGTTTAATCTCACATTTAAGAGCACGAGAACTTCACTTGGCTTTAAATAGTGTAGAGTTGCATTTATGGGCACGGCTCATTGGAGGCATATCAATTGAACTTTGAACTTTGGACTTTGAATTTGGATTTGGATTTGTGTTTGGGTTTAGGTTCGGTTCGGTCTAGCCTTGTTCGGTTTGATTTGGTCTTGGTCATAGTCATGTTTGAATCTTAACCATTCTTTTTAGAACTTAGAACGATTTTATCCCCAAGTCTTTGATCAACCATGTTCTTTGAGTTGAGTGAGACTGTTTTAGGGCCTTGCCCTAGTTATAGTGGATCATTCCTTTAACTACAACCTACCTACCCAACATTCTTATATGCATCCCATTAATTGCCCAACATTCCTTAGCCACCCAGAATTGTTGACCATTGACTGCATCCTCATTTATGAATATTTTTTTTTACTCTGACATGGCTTTTCAATCTTGTTCACTGAGACTTTTTGCCTTTGGTCCTTTCTGGTCAATTTTTTGCAAATCTAGGACAATTATTGCTAGCCATTTGGCCAACCTTGACCTCTTTATTGAAATTTAAATACTACAAGAAATATTGTTAATCGAATATAACATATCAACATATAATTGCAATTGAATATAAAAATTTATTACTTTATTTTATCAGAAATATTTTTTTTTAAATAATCATAGTAATGAAATAAGATGTACACTTTTGTACATTATCCATATGACATGTCAATTTAAATATGCAAATGAAATCAATATGACCAAATCAATATTCTAAATTAGTATATATAATCATAAATAATCAATTAAAATATCTAAGCTTATCTAGATAGATCAAATTTCAAATAATAAATACTTATAATTTGAAATGAATATGTAATTATAATAAAAAATCATAAATATGATTTTAGTAAGATAGAAAATAAGATTAAGCTTATTTAAATAAGCTACCAAATCTGCTAAAACAAAAACTTTTTGATTGTCATGCAATTTTGGATATGAAGGAGGTAGAATTTGCTTTTATCTTAAAAAGACAGTTTATATAATTAAATAAGCTTTTCAATGCATCAAAATAACTAAATTTTGATATACGGTTGTGAAGTTATGGCTTCTGCAAGCTGACTATATCAAGTGTTATCCAATTTCAGGTATGATCTAACCCAAATATATGTATACGATCAAAGCGTGAATTTGAATAAATAACATACATAAATTAATAATAACATCAAGAAAAAGAAGAATAAAAAATATACTTTTTACCAGTCAAAACTCTTAAATCTATGTTGATTAAAAAAGAAAAAAAATATGGCACAATGCTAAATCAACTTACTTTAACTTAAACCATCATCAAAGAGAATCAGGCTCAAGCTTTTGTGTCGACAAAAGTTTAGGAGCACAATGAATGAGGTGGACCTGGGCTTGCCTCTTGGCTATATGGCAAAAGGTTATATAGAAGGATTTCTTTGTTGCTCTTCTTTAAGGTGAAACCCTCAATTTATAAAGTATGGGGACTCTAGTCTCCCATTAAAAAAAATAGTCACGGTTGATAACAACCTCCAACCACATTTTCTAAATTGATAAGGTAATCCCTCATTTGGTAATATTTTTAATTAAAATAAGACTCTAAAAATTGCAAAGGTTTTAGAGATATAAAAAACAAAATTTAACAAACACAATAATTATAAACATATCGCAAAAATATGATTTACAAAAAAAATTGTTTAGCAAATTAAAACTTTGACTCAATATATACATATTTACTAGTATACTAACCGAGATCATATTGAAAGAGGTGTTAGAGAGACCTTAATATAATGCGCTCACACTGGTTACCATTATGAGCATTAGAAAACCTTTGCTCACCTAATACATAGACATATATACGAATATAGAGCATTTTTTAACCGACAGAGAGACAATATCGGGTCTATTGGAAGCATGTCTACCTGCCCAACGTTCCTGCATGCAACCCATTTATTGTCCAATATTCCTTATCCACCAAGAATTGTTGACCATTGACCACACCTTCATTTCTGAATATTTTGACCTCAATAAGACCTTTTCAATCTTGTTGATGGAGACTTTTTGCTCTTATTCCTTCCTGGCCATTTTGGTCAGGCCAGGCCAGGCCACCCATTGCTAGTCATTTGGCTAGCCTTAGCCTCTTTATTGATAGATGTTGGGTTGGATCTTATATATACCCCATACCTCTCTCATTTTCATCTTACTCAGCTCTCTTTGTAATACCCATGAATTTTATCAGATAAATAAACTTGAAATTTATGTCCTTAAGCTGGTACAAGGATATTTTTATTATTTTATTTATTTATTCGTATTTAGATTTCGAATATCCTGTTCGAAACTTTGATATTTCATTTGGATCTTAGATATCAGATCACGAACATTAAATTGGATATCTAATAAGAGATTTTGATCAAATGGATCAGAACTCTGGTATTGGATCCTCAATATCATTGTCAAATTTGATATTGGATCCAAGCCGAATTGAGTGGATCTGCAAAGTTTAAATCAAATTTTTAATGAAAAAAATTCTATATTTGACCTATAACACTTTAGAGGGATTCATAATAGTACATGCGATGGTTGAATTCACATTTCTTCATTTGGATCCTGGACATCAGAGAGATAATTAGGGTAGGGTCCCATTTAAAATTTTACTTGGATCCATAACAAGTCACTTGGAATCCAAGATAACGTATTTGGATCCATAGAAATCTAATTTGGGTTCATAATCAAAATTTTAGTACTTTAAAATTTTAAAAGAGTCGAATCCTCGGATGGATCCGAATGGCCCAAAACTTGGACCCAAATTATAATGGGTCGCGGGTCTAGAGCTCGGTCGATCCAAACTCGCATACACGTTAAAAAGGTAATAAGTTAAAAAAAAAGATGGGTGAGGTGTGTTAAAAGAGTGAATATGTAACGTTTCTTTTTTATAAGGATATGAAGGGGGGCAACTGTGTGAAAACGCCTTTCACGCAACTGGGAGGGGGGTAACCGACCCACCTCCCCCCCCCCCCCCTCGCCATAATCTCTACATCTTCCCCCCCCCCTCCTCACGCATTTCTTAAGCCCACTTCTTTCTCCCTCTCATTATCCCTCTTTCTCTCTCGTTCTTGCTCTCTCACTCTCTATTCCTCTCGCTCTCTGTCACACGATTTGGTGAAACGGTGCACGACTGCACCGAAATCACTGCAGCAAGCGGTGGAAAGCGGAACATCTTCAAAAGGTAGGGTTTTACTATGATTTTTGTGTGTGTATTTTGTTTCCAAGTCTGCACTGTGTTGTATCACACCCCAAATCAAGAAGTTTCAAAATTTTTAAGGGGTTTTCATATGAATACAACAATGGGTGCTTTCGTGTAAAACTAATCAGCCAATACCCTTTGGTATGACCGATCAACACGAAAGGAGGCAGAGCAAACACGAATCTGTTTGATCTGCCTTGGGTATTACAAATAGAACACTAGGCAAGAATGACTAATTTTCTTTTCTATTATGAACGTCAAAAAAAAAAGGTTGCATTTTTGGTTAATCAGGTTAATGGTTGTCGAATGTTGAGTTGTTGGCTGACGATTGCTTTTTTTTTAGTGTTTAGGAGTTCTTTTCTTTAACAGTACGAGTTATGTTGGGATCCAATTGCTTAATTAGAAATTTTGGATATGCGATATCATTAGTTGGTAGAGTATACATGCAGTCCAATTGGTTTCATGTGTATACATAACAGACAGTTGGAAAAGATGCTTAAGTATTATAGGTGTTTGTGAGAGTTGCTTTCGAAAAACATACCTTCTGCACTTTCTGTCAATTACGACTTTTACTTTCTACGATAGGCTTTATGAAATAGTGATTATGCATGATGTGAATTTTTGGGAAGTATTTATTTCAGCAGTATTGTGGTTTAACATAAACAAAGTTGAGTGTGCTTGTATTGATATTTATAATAGGTGTAAACTGCATCTTTTATTTCCCTGCAAATGAATGTAAGTTGCAGATACGATGATTTGCTTTTGTAAATTCTTAATTCCTGTAAAATGAATATAAATTGCATGTTCTAAAGTTTGTGATGCTCAGACTAATGCATGATCTAATTTGCTTCCATGCTTAAAGTAGCGCATGTTCTGAAATTTTTTTTAACACTCAGATTGGCTCGATATAAAGCGTTATGTATGTTCCGATTAATTTTCTTGTTAAAAAAATATTGTAGGTTCTGATATTTGAATGCTCAAGTTATTACATATTCGGAGTATGTTCCCATGGTTACATTGCCGCATGTTCTGAAATGTTAATACTCAGATCATAGCGTATGCAGAATTATGGGTTGCACATGACAACTTATAAGCATGTACAGGATATACAGTGGGTTAATTCAATGTTAATAAGTATGTGTCGATAACTCTAGTTGTTAATATATATAGTTGGGTTCTGAACATATAGTTGCACATGTTAGCATTTTTACATTTTCTGCATTTTCATACTTGCTTGAGCTTAATCTGCATTTGATTCTGAAATATTAACCGAGCTTGCGATGTTCCTACCTATTAAGCTAATGTTTAAATGCCTATTAAGTTGTATACTTTCTGAAATGTTTAAATGCTAATGTGTTTGGAGAAAAGTGTATATAGTTGCAATACTGAATCTTCGAGACTCCATTGCGTGCTCTCTAAGTGAACCAACTGGGGCTCTGCTTGTCTTGGTAGGAGCTGTTAGTGCACGTCACCATGTGTTGGGACGTTGCAAGTCAAAACCTAATGGTATGTTGTGGCAGCTTGCCGCAAAGAAAAAAAATGATCCCTTAACTAAGCTTGCGGGTCGGTTTGCTATGAACATATGAGTGTCAAGCCTGGGTGTTGAGGGTCAACACACATTGGCCATCATAATTATAAGGTAAATTCACATGAAAATTGGAATATATAAATATTTTTGCCTTATTGGTTTAAAGGTACCGGAGCATTCATGCTTGACGGTTTAAAGATATTGGAGCACTCTGGGTGAGACTGCTCAAGTAAATGAATTATATGGATAACCTACCTATTTAAGGTATGAAGGGTTGGGGATCTACTACTACTATAGTATGATTCAAAATTTTGGGGAACTCTAGTGTCTTTGAGCTACTGAATTCAGATCAAGAGAAAACCTTGATAGATCGGGTAATACAGATTAATAAGATAGCAATCCACTCAGATTCAGGCTTACCTTGTAGAGGGTAGGTGGTACAACACTCTGGTGACATATGATTTTAGATTCGAACTACAATGGCTCGTTGATCTCCAATCCTCGGAATTAGGGGACCTGAACTACCAAATTTATCCTAGGCGGTAGCTCCACATTTTTCTGCAGAAGTTAGGGATGCATTCTTTTGTTTGGCCTTTGAGCGGGTTTTTCGGTTATTTAATCGCGTCCTTAGGATTTTAGTTTTAGTTAGACGTTCGGGTTAATAAAACACCAAGCATAATAAATTTACGAATGTTCTCTTCTGTTACGGTTACCTTGGCCTGCGAGTACCTGCAGGATAATTCAAGAGAAACTTAAATTAAACTTTTTGTGTGTATTACTCGAGATTTTGTACTTGAACAAATGATTAATTACATGAATATGTGATTAGTTGATTAAACATGTGATTATTTACTTGAACATGTAATTATTCATTTTATGCTAGTTCGTGAGTTAGAACTATGATATGCAATTGATTAGTTCATTGTTACTTGTGTAATTATGTCATGCTTAGTCTCATGATTTACTATTCATAGCTATTCAATCACATTGCATACTGCTACATAGTACATCTATAAAATCATAGTATTCTCTTACCCAGACTGGTTATAGTCTGACACAAATTATTTTACTATTTTTCAGGTGAAGAGTAAAAGATCAAGAACGGTTGCGGGATGGTGTACGAATCAGAATACATGACTTATTGTGTTCTCGAGATGTTTAAATTGAATTTGGTTATTGTCAATTATGAACTTATGTTTTAACTTTTATTAGAAATGAAATGAATGTTAATTGTTTTGATGATTCTTGAAATGTTTAACTCGGTTAACTTGAATATTTTTGCTGTTAAAAAAAAATCCTTAAAATTTGGGTTAAAATTCTGGGTGTTATACTCTCTCTCTCTCTCTCTTGTGCTCTCAAACCCCATGTGTTCACTAGTTCATATGAGCTATCTCTCTCTCTCTCTCATGTACTCTTCTTATCTCTAGTTGGTTCAGACCTTGACTTAGTCAAGGTTTTTCCTAAGTCAAGCCTAGGTTATAATCTAAGTTGAGCCTATGGTTTAGCCTAAAGTTAAGCATAGGTCAACCTAACCTAGTTAAGGGGTTATTCGATGTGATCTGTATCGAGTTGATTGGTCTCACTTAGTGCAGTGTGTGGGAATACCTTTGCGAGTACGCAAAAGCACAGTTGTATCTTGGGAGCAAAGTTGCATGAATACCAATTATACCAAAGACATGTTCTTAAGTGATCAACTATTGCTTGAAAGATAGTGTGTAACGTGTGCCTCTAAGTGCACTAAGCTCAATTGCCTTACCCACTAAGTCAACTAAATTTTCCACAACACAGATGGGTTCCAAAAGAGGTACAACTAATACTGACATGACCGATTCATACCTGTTCTAACTCAATTTAATTTTTGGCAGAATTTCAAATTAAATCTGAAGAAACAAAAATCTGACCTAACTCAGACTAAGCCACTTACACCTCTAAGTCAGCACATGCGCTGATATGCCCATGATTTGCGTTGGGCTGACCAAGGTGCCAAGCAAGAATGGGTTGGTTTTGCATGTATTAGGGAGGAAGCAAAAGGCAATATATGATTTTTTTTCACTTGCCTCAATCATCATCTTGTGATATTTTGAAAATTGGAAAAAATTCGAGCAAATATCAGATATATAGAATTTATAAAATATTTATAAATATAAATAAAATGTGAAATATAAAAAATCCGCACAAAATTTGTTCTTATCATGTTAATAACGTGATACAAACACGATTCTTTCAAAGTAGATGATATTTGGAAAATGTCATGCTTTTTCCAGCATAAGTACATGAGCAAGGTTTTGGTGGACCTTCACATGTACGGATCTCACTAATCCGAGCCATAAAGCCTTTCCAATTTTCTTGGTAGGTCTAAATAATGGGTCTTTTGGGTATGAATGGGGCCAGGTCCAGATCAGGATTGATCAATTTTCAGCCCATATAAGATGGAACTTTGTTGTTGTTCATCCATTCCATTGATCCAAATGGACCCTTACCTGCATCCAGCTCCGGATCTGGTCATGAATGTTCATCACCCGAATCCAACATAATCAGGTGAATCAGGCCAACCATGTCCGCATGTTCACTTAAACATAAGATGGGTCAGACTAGGAGGTGAGCCGTGCCTGAAAAGCTTACTGGACCTCTTAGACTGGTCCAGGTCCAAACTCAACAGGTTGGAGTCTGATCTGACCCATCGACAGCACTAAAGCAGAATAATAATACAAGTGCTTTTGTACAAATGAGACATAGCTTTTAAGCAAGTAAAGCATCCTATTCTATTGAAAGTTGAAACTGGGGGCTGATGCTTTTGAAGTAAAACTCACTCTCTCTCTCATCCATATATTTTTTGTTTATTATATCAACAATGTGATGTTTGGTAAAGTTGGATCATGGAGAGATTAAGAAGTTGGTAAGTCTAGCAGCATTTTCCTTAACAAAAATATATTTAAGTTTTAACAGTGACTGTTTAGAAGGAAGACCTATACTTGAAGACTATGTCACAAAGGTACGGGTACGACACCTCACACCATGTGGGTTCGACTCACAAGCTTGATTTTTTTTTTTTTTGAAAAATAAGACGTGAAAACATGGAATTTTTTATTTTGTATTAATGAAAAAACCTTTTTATGTTTATGTTAAAAAATACATTTTACTGAAAGAATAACTAAAGGTATTAAAATTATCAAAATATATCAAAACTATATCTGCACATGCCGACTCTACGTCAATGTGTCAGTCAAGTTCGCTCATGTCACGAAGAACACGTTCAAAATGACGTGTCACTGTAACATAGCTTGGAGACATGGTGTGACTTTCAAGAAAGATTAGGGGCTTGAGCATGAAATGTGAATGGGACACAAACAACACTGGACACATTAGTAACGTGTACAAGTGTATTGACAAAGTCCTTCTCCTCTGACCTTCTGACAGGAAGAGACTTCTCGTTACGATTGTTGTCTTTGTTTTTGCTTCTGATTGTGAAACATGGGAAGTTCAAAGAGTTCACCTGTCTAGGTTGGTCAGACTTCACCTGTCTAGCCTCGTCTCACAGATGTGGAGGAGTAACAGACTATACAATCCACAGATCAAGCCAACACTGAGATACTGCCGTATGTCAAAGAAGGGAATCGGAAAAAAAATAAAAGCCTGTTTGCTGTTTGGGATCTAGGAACTCAAACTACCACCTGATTGACGTTTGGAAACCGGTAGCTGGGATGGGAGTTAATGCATTTGGGATTGGAAGCGGCATTGTATTTACACTAATAGCGTGGCCAATTTGGAATCTGTAGCTGGGACTAATAGCATGCCCAGTTTGGAATCTGTAGTTGGGATGGGAGTTTATGCATTTGAAGAAGTGGCAGTTGCCAAATCCATGATTCAGTAGAGAAAGGGACTCACTTCCTATCCCAAATGCATAAACGCCAATCCCAGCGCCGAGATTTCAAACAGGCATGGAATTGACAGCTACCACTTCTAGGAGGTGGTAGCTGCCACTTCCTGAAATGCCACTTTTCATCCCCGCTACTAGTTTCCAAACAGAGTCCTTAAGGCCACAGATGTGGCAGTAAAAATTCTAAACTCATAATCATTGGATTAAATTTTTATATGGGTTTTACCCAAAATTTGCCACCATCATCATCAAGTCTTGTCCCATCAACATGTGGTTGGCATTGGGAGATCCATATTTTATAGTATTTTTCCCTTTTCTCTACACTTTTGTCAAAATTTAGGCTTGGAAAAAAGTTGATGGCAATCTTTCCCCCATGAGTTAATCTATTTTTCCAAATCCACAAATCTAAACAGAACAAGTAACCTGGATATTGCTTTACTAGGAACTGGGGATTCTGCATTTGTACTTGCCCAAAAGGGCAATTTTAGTTTTCTATTGAAAAATATAGAAATTTCAGGTTTTCTCAAGTTTGCCAATGCTACTTGGAATGCTGAAATTCAAGGAAACTCTAGATTTGGTTGTCACGCCAATATTTCCTCACTTTTGCTCACCTGTGAACTTGGTCATAGCAGTGACAGTTTACCGACTTGCTGTTATAAAAAAAAAGGCAGTCTACTAACTCGCACATTGACCTGACCTTGATTGAGCCCATTGCACCTCATTGGAACTTCAAACACTAATGGATTGACATGCTCACAGGTCACTGTTATGATATTGTTAACAACAATCAAGCCACAAACTCTCACTTTTTTCAGAAAGAAAGTAGCTTTCTTGGTACCAACGGGGGCTCCGCTTGTCTGGTAGGAGCAGCTAGTGCACGTCATCACCACGTGTTGGGACGTCGCAAGTTCGAATCCCACTGGTATCGTTGTATAACTGGTAGGGGTCTGCCTAACCCCAGCCTGCCTTTCAAAAAACAAAGTAGCTTTCTTGGCACCTGAGGTGGCTCGGCTGATTGCTGCTTACTCATTCTTTCATGCACTTTTCTACACAGTTCACTTGTTTAGTAACCAAGTCCAAGTTTGTATCTTAGTTTATTAAATTGTCACCCTCTTCTCTTAATTCTCAACCCTCCTTTTCTTTACGTGAAATGCATGAGATGGGCCTACACCACAACCCGCCCCACCCCCAAAATAAAAAGGACACTGTGGCTAAAAACTATGGTATCTCTTAAATGACCAAAATGTCCTGAAATAATTTAAGGTAGAGTGAGTCCTACTCAATTCTGGGTTAAACATATGGAACCTTGTACGCTTTCTCATGGACAACTATTCACTTGCATTCTTCAAATAAAAGAAAAAACAGAAATAGAGAACAAAGAACAGTCCATAGATTTATTAAACATTCCTTGGATTACAATGTACTTTCGAGCAAACTAAAATAGAAGTTGCCTGCAATTATTAGGATTTCAGGTTTCATTGGAAGGGGACATCTGTATGCCACACGTGTGGAATACCTGGTTTTCAACTGTTGATTCTCGAGGCCATCCATATGCACTGCTATTTACTCTTGTGGTTGAAGGTGTTTGTTTGATCATGCATACTAGTAGTTAAATGAATATCACTATCATTAGACAATGACCGTTTGTTTTACTTGAGAGTTTAATATTGCTATCAGAAGTAACAAAGGGTTACTGCCTGTGATGATATCACTGGAACACACTATTTTGGCCGCATGTCTGCGGGACACACTGATTCGAACAAGGATGCATAGGGCATTATTTTAATATTTCAATTTTTTTTTACTATCTTAATAATATTTCAATAAAAAGCATTTGTGTAATATTAAAATATAAAAAAAGTTCTTTATTGATTAAAAATATAAAAATTCTGTGTCCTCCTGTCGCAAACACTTTTTGAACTTGAGAGTCGAACCTGCATCCCTTGTATTAGAATCCACGAATCTTTGTGACAGAGACTCAATCTTGGTAGAGCAGTGTTTCTTTAGATTAAGCATCCTGATGCTCTGGCTGTTGTCAAAATTGGTGCTTCAGATCATGCCATAAGCCAAGCTTAAGAGGAGGCTTTACCATGGGTAAAACAAGGATCCATATTCTTAATCAAAGTTTGATTACTACTGAAGGAAATAGTGAATGAACTGTCAGCTTCTTGATGTTACCGAGGTCCAAATCACAAGAATCGTCTTAAACGACTCTTCACAGTAAGATTCCTATAAATGGCAAGTAAAATTTGGTGCCTTGACACATCAAGAAAATGGGAAAAGTTGAAAGGAAAGAATCAAACGCTTGTGGAACTGTTCCTGCAATAGCATGAGATGCCCCTGACACTGGCATGATGTTTCGTGTTTGTGGTCACATGAAAGCCTGACCACCTTCTTGAACTTACATTATTAACAGAAAAAAGAGATGAAATCATGAATTTGCATATCAGAGCAGAAGAGTTCAAGTTAACAAACGGGGAACAAGCATTTAGGTTCATTAGAAGCCAAAAATTCCCATAAGATGCATACAAAGCCTCAAGTTATAGCAAGTCCAAAAAACAAACATCGATTCACCAACCATGTGAATCAAAGTTCTAGATCTTTGTGAATCTGTTATAAACTAAGATATGCAAAGTCACAATGGGAACACAATGATCTACATCTTTTGAGTTGTTATAATTTTACCAAAAATGGGGGACCTTTGGTAGTACTACACACTGCAAAGCTCTCTTCTTTACTCTTCACCTTTCTTTTCTTTTGTCCCACATGATGTTAAAAATAAAGACGGAGTATTTCATCAAACACATGGTACCAACAGGGTCATCACATATGAATCATCAGAACCTCTTAAATATTAAATAATTGCAATTGATCTGTGTATATAATCCTCAGTGGCATTTTAGTAAAAGTCGTATCTTTTTTTTTAATCTGCTTGGCTCGTGTATAAGAGACAAAAATTGCAAAACAAGAAGGTAGAGTAAGAAAGAAAGAAGTGAAAATCAAACACAAACTAAAAACATAAAGAAAAAAAAAAGAAAAGGAGAAGAAAAAAAAGAACAGAAAAAAACGCTCACTTAGCTGAGAAGACTAGGAAGGAAACGGCAGGACGAATCAGTAGAAGAAAAAGAGAAAAGGAAAAAAAAGCAGAAACCAAAACTCTCTCTCTCTCTCCCTTTTCTGTGTGGATTGCTGGTTACTCTGAGAAAGAAGAATTCCTTACTCTGGGGAATTTACGGAATTGGGGTTTCCTCTTGTTCCATTTTCATCGTTTCTGGGAGATCGATCTACCCGGATCTGTGAGGCGATCGCAATGCAGATGATCTGAGCCGTCCAACTCGAGCTTTCATGGCAGAAAGTGTGAACTGGGTAAGGTGGGTACTCTTCCTTTCCCCTTATATCTCACTCCACATTAACGGAATTCGGTGATCCTCGCGGTTTTCCGGGAATTGGGGTTTGTGTGGTTCGCTCGTTTGAAGATGGGGGTTCAATTATGGGTCTGCAAAGGCGTTGGGAGCGACTCAGGGTAGCAGAATTCGGTTTTGGGCCGACTGTGATCGAGAGCCGGGGCCTTTGGTGGCGACGGAAATGCCTCCTTCTCCGGCGTTGCGTCACTCGCCGTCGAGGAAGACGGACAGCCACAAGCGGGGTCGAAGCTTCGAGAGCGGGCTGATATTCAGGAAGAAGGACGATGATCTCGCTCTCTTCAACGATATGCACACCAGGGAGAGGGACAATTTCTTGATTCCTTGCGCCAATGAGGATCTCGACGACTCTATATGTAATTTTCTGAGAGACCCATCTCGATTTCTTGCGCCTGTTTCTTTGTTTCTTCACCAGTTCATTGATCCCCACTTGCTCTACTGATTTGGGTTGCAGCATTGAAGTTGAGATATTTCTCGGACTTCAAATTGGGAGTGACGATTCCCGCACGAGGTGATGGCAGCAACCTTCTCAATGCAGACAGCGAAAAAAATGACTATGATTGGTGAGATTCTGATGGCGTACTTACTGGTGGTTTGATGAAAAATTTTCACATCGAATCTCTTTTTTTGCAAGATCATGTTTTTCTGACTCCTTTTTCCTTTTCTTGTTTTTATGGTTAGTGAAGAATGAAACTCAAGATCGGTATGGCTTAGGACTACATTCATGAATTTGAATACACTTCTCTTATTTATTTAGTTATTTTGGTGGAGTGTGAATTTTTATCGGAATTGCTTTCATGTTCACTTGCTTAAGTGTTAGGGTACTGCACTTTTTGTTCTTAGTTTGGCAACCATTTTGTCTTTGTTGTATGCATGCAAATGAATTGAAGATTGAGCCGTTAACTCCATGTAAGTCCACAAAAAGAAAATGTAAGTCCACAAAAAGAAATTTTCATCGGTTTTGATAGCTCCTTGAGTCTAATAGAACATCCCTTTGTTCAGCATAAAACTTTCCTGGTATGCTGAGTATTCACATCTTATTTTTGGCGTGTAGATGTGGTGCTGCATTGAGGATCAATTGATTCGGATGTGAGCTCCATATAAGCTCGATACCCATTTGTCTGTTTTGGCATAAACTGAATTTCATTTGGCTTGTCCTCAAACTACATCCAACTCCTAGTTGTCATATTTACAATTTGTTTTGGTGGGTAAGCATCTGACTATCAAACTATGGTGTAAAATTGGTCATGTTTAAGCACCAAAATTTTTGGTGGTAGGGCATGATGAAGATGATGGCATAAAATGTTTCAGAAGCTTGCACATTTGTTGTTGTTTTGTTTTACATGGTGTGTCTGTCGCTGAACTGCCTGGTGTTGTTACAAACTCCATACTAGTTTGTATACAGATATCTCTTTATTGCATGAGCATGAAAAACCTAAGCGTTTTGGTTGAAATGCATAATTATATTTATATATCAGGCAGGGTTTCTGTCTTAGTTCACTCACAATATTGCATTTTACGCATATTAGTTTCTCTGTTTATTGGAAATTTATGCCTTTTGTGAAGGAAATGTTGTAATTGTTGGCGATTCTTGCAATAACTTTTGGGAAAATCTTCCTCAATTTTTTCTATATTTTGATATACTGTGATAAACAATATGGCTTTTGGTTCTCTTAATATCAATTTCTTCATTGAGCTTTGGTGTAATTAGTTGCTTGGCATTTCTAATTGCAGGCTTTTGACTCCTCCTGATACACCACTCTTCCCTTCCTTGGATGATAAAATTACTCCACCTCCTAATCTTTCACAGAGAGGCAGACCACGGAGCCAACCCATTTCTATATCAAAATCAACTACAGTAAGATATTGGTTTTCTTTTTGGAATGCTTTGTTGCATATTATTCTTAGATCTTTGATAGTTGCTATCCAACTCCAGTGAGGAATACTCCTGTCAACTCATGCAGATATTCACACACACACACACACACACACACACACACACACACACACACACACACACACACACACACACACACACACACACACACACACACACACACACACTGTCACACAGGCACAGAGGGTTAAGAGCAAGTAGAGGAGCCAAGCATGCTAATATGGTACTTATTCACTCCAAACTACTGATCTCAGACTGCAGTCGATTATATAATTTTTGGTTCTGTGCTGCATCAGCTGTTCTTATTTTGTGCAATTGCCAATGTAATGTTAGATGGAGAAGAGATACAGTGGCAGGGCAGGTAGAACTAGTGCAAGTCCACGCAGGCTAAGCCCATCGCCAAGGTCAACTACTAGCACTTTACAGTCAAGAGGTAGACCATCATCTGCTCCTAACTCTAGCTTTATTCGTCCTTCAACGCCATTGCGAATGCCTTCTACTCCACCAAGCAAGCCTAGCAATCAAGCACCTAGGGCTTCAACTCCTACAGCTCAAAGAATGAGTACTGGATCAAGTGGTTATCCTTCCTCATCTAGAAGAAGGGGACCTTCACCTGTGAAGACTAATCGTGGAAGCTCTGGTTCCCCTAAAATAAGTGCTTGGCAATCAAATCATCCAGGATTCTCTTCAGATGCCCCTCCAAATCTTCGGACTTCTTTGGCAGATCGCCCTGCATCATATGTCAGGGGATCATCTCCTGCATCAAGGAATGGTAGGGATGCAACAAATAGGTATAGAAGGCAGTCAACCTCTCCAACAGTTTCTAGAAGTGTCAGCTCAATGCACAGCCATGATCGTGATCGCTTCAGCTCACACAGTAAGGGTTCTGTAGTTTCTTCTTGTGATGATGAAGTGGAGTCTGTGCAGTCTACACTCCCAACCAAGCATGATGCCTTTCCAGGAACGTCAAGCCACTCAATTGCAAACCAAAAAGGCTTGGCGTTTTCAAAAAGAAATTCTCGGCCTGTATCATCAGGCTCTGCTCCAAAACTGTCCTTTGATTCTGCAATGCATCAAATGGTATGCTCGCAACTGTATAATGCTCTCATAATTAATTACTTATGCTGTTTATTTCTTAATAGTTCACCATCATTTCTTCCTTCAATGCAAAACTATATCTGATGCACTAGTAGAGAAATCATTTAGTTGGTAATGTCGAGGATGGATTATGCTTTCATTAAGAAATAGGAAAAAGAGGGAAAGAAAAGGTCATTTCACTAGAATATTGATAATAGATATATACTTTTGTGCTGTCCTCCCAGGCATTTCAAACCGATGATTCATGTATTCAGATAGTTTAATATATAATCTATGTTCTCTGTGAATCTGGCATAAGATCTGGTATCCGGTGAATTGCTTTGAACTAAATGGTCAATTGGTGTTCCTATCATGGATGGCCATGTACTCTGTCTATGGTGAACCAGATTGGTCTTTTCTTGGTAACCATCATGTTATGAATTACGGAAACATGTTGTAACTTGCTTGATTTAGCTGAATGATCTTGGTTTGGAACCTCTATGGCCTGTCCTGACTTGTCTAGCAGAAAAACAAGGGTGTCAAGTGGCCTTGTTAGCAGTCAAATGAATTTAGGATTTTAGCTAGTCTTTATCTTTTAAATAAAGTGATAAAGTACGGGTTTGCTTCACACTGTGTCCTATTTCTCTGCAAGTATGTATGGTAAATTCCTGTATTAGATGAAAACTATGATCTATATGAGTTAGATATCTTAGGCTTTGAACACCATAATATCTTATGGTTTGTAAGCTTTGCATATTGAGTGCATCAATCATTTTGGCATTGCTGGTACTTGGAGGACATTTGCTGATGTGAATCTCCTATTGTCTATGCAGCTGTCCTATATTGGTTCTGAACTTTAGTCTATGTTCTTGATTGCTTTTAGTCCGTATTTTTTTCAATTTATTATGATTATTATCTGTATATTCTGTATAGGATCATCGAAAACGTCCTCAGAGCATGTTCAGGCCATTGCTGTCAAGTGTCCCATCTACTTCCTTCTATGTTGGCAAAGGAAACACTTTCCATCAACATATGATCTCTATCAACTCCTCTGTCACAACCAGCAGCAATGCAAGCTCTGAGCAGGGTGCTAGTATTGCACCTGACACTGATGGCAGTGACCATGATGATCTGATTAGTGAATGGGAAAGGGCACCGTTTTCTGATGTGCAAGAAGTATTTTCCTATGAAAAGGTGGATGAACTTAGCAAAGATAGACCTGACATGGAGCTTCATAATGCTGATTTGGAAGGGTGTGGGGATGTTTTGCATTCTAGTGCTTCTAACAACATTTTTGAGACACATAGTGAGGCTGAGGCTGTAGTTTCTGAAAGTCCCACTAATAGTGATATTGGTGAAATGAATGCTGGAACTACTGTATCAGATGGATCAGTGGAAGTTAGTTGTGGTGAATTGGTTAGTACTTGTTCTAAATGTGGCAAAAGATTCCTTATGTTGGAAATTTTGGATGGGAGTTTGAATGTTTGTCAAAGCTGCATTGAGAAAGATGAATTTTTGGCATGCCGCTTGCAATTGCAAGCAATGCCTAGTATTGCAACTACTGACATTCATACGATCGAGAAAAACTCTGAAGCTTTCTGTTCAGATGATGTACAGAAACAAAATGAACTAGGTATTGATGTGGAGAATGACTTTGGAGTATGTGCAAATCCACAACATGGTCAACAAGAAAGACAAGGGGAGCATAGCACTTCTTACTTGCTAGACAGAGAAACGGAGCAGCTTCCTGTGGATAATGTGGGAAAAAATAGTGAAGCAAAAGTTATAATTGGAGCACACCACACTTGTTTCACCAGCTCAAAGTCACTTGATCTCACGCGACCTCAGGGCAATCTCATTGACACTAACTTAAGGTTACAGGTTGAGGATGACAATGCTAAACCAAGTTTAAGAGTTGAAGCTTCAGAAGGTGCTGGTATTTCCTTGTTGCTCTCAAGATCGAGCAGTGGCAACTGGCCAGTGGTTCACGGGAAGTCCTTGGCTGCTTCAAATATTAGTTTTGATAATTCCTCTTATTTTTCTAATAGCTTGAATGCTGTGAGAGGTCTGAGCAATGCATCTAGCTCCTCTTCCACTGATGCAACCTCAATAAGACAAATAGATGCTCGTTTTCAGCGGCAATCAAGTAGGAGATCTGACTTGGAGAGCCCTAGAACTGATGTGAATGTAAAAGCACAATCCACTGGACTAGTTTCTCCTGGAGTTCAAAGCTGTGCTTTAGAAGATGAGGCCCATTCTGTAAGTTTTAACCAAGAAAATTTTGGTGATGCTGTCCCAGGTATGGAGGATAGTGTATTGATTTATGATGAAAAGAGTAGGGCACTGGAGAATGTAAAGTCGGATGCTACATGTTCCCTTTCAACTGAGATTCCTGTCCATGAGCATGATGAACTGGATGTCAAATATAAACAAGTGGTACCTGCATCTATCTTGGAGTCATCCAGCAATTTGGAGTATGCCCAGCTGGATGATACATCTGATGCAGTTCTGGATGAAACATGTACGGTTGTCAAGAATTGTAGTTTAGCTGAGAATGCTGAAAATTGCCATCCTAACAGCTCAGAGTATATGTCAGAAAAGGAACTACAGGTTCTGGATTCAGAATCTTCTGTGGCTTTGGATGATAGCACATTTAGTAGCACAGATAATCAGGTTTATGTGGTTGATGCTGTTCCTGAGAACTGCTTAGATAATGTATCAGAAGATCAAGAAAATGTGCATGATGGTATTACAAGGTCATATTCAGCATCTGCAGTCTCCCCATCTCCATATAGTATTTTGGACCAGGAGCTGTCTGCTTCTGCAGCTGAGGAACCAGGTTCACTGTGTGACATTCCAGAACTAGAGATTTTGGACCATGCTCCAAGTTTTAAAGGTTCGTGTTTATTTATGATATTGAATTTTGTTCCGTTATAAGTTTATGGTTGCACACTTAATAAATCATTTTAAGTCTTCTGTGATCTACACGATAAATGCTGAGAATTATGAAGCTGCCTAGTTGTACATCCATTCAGTGTTTCTGTTGTTTCATTTATTATACTTGCTAATATCCGTCATCTATATATACCTGACACTTTTTTGGTTGTCCAGATAAATATCTATATGATGTCTTTGTGGTTCTTTTAGGCAGTATCTGCTCTCAGTGGCATTTATTATACATTATGCCTATCCACATTTACATTCCCAGGATGTGTACATGTCTTGACTGTCTCTAATGATGCAGAATATGGATGAATATTTTTGTAGAACATGCACTCGTTGCTTGAATTATTCTTTCATGTGACTTTTAAGTGCAATATTAAGATAAAAAAGAAGGCCGTGAAACTTTTGGATGAAAATAAAATCGCAAGAAGGATATGGTACTTCTAACATCCAACAACTGTTGAAGAGTATTTTTTCACTTTTTATGTGGAACATTTTTTATTGCATTTTTGTCAAGAAAATAAATTTGGAGTAAGAAAAGGTAAATAGCAGTCAAAATTCCAATCTTCTTTTAGGGTCAGTATTTTTTGTTTAAAGTGCCATAGTGGGAAAAGGATCTATAAATCGTGAGATTTAAATGCATTGTTTTTTTATTGTTTCTATCATGTGCCAAAGTCATAGGATAGGTCATTTTCTTTTATTTCTAAGGTCACATGGTTGATACTTCATTTAAATTGTCTCATACATCTAAACTTCATCTCTACAATTCCTTCTTTCTTATCTTTCAGTAAATAAAGAGGGGTGTACATATATATACACTATTGGCTACACTCTAGAGTACGGCATTCTCTAGCTGAATCTCATAGGTACGAGCTTTATTTGGCCAATTTGATCCCATGAATGCATTCAGCAAGGTCTATTTACTAGGAAATGCACATTGGGTGGTTTGAAGTAAAAATATGATTTTCTTAATATTTAAATTTTGAGGCATTGTAGACCATTGAATTTTGTAGCCCTTGGAAAATCCTCTTATACGACATGACTGGACGATCCAAAACATGTTTTTAATTCAAAAAACCATATGTATCATATTCATAGAGCTTGATTCACAAAAAGAAAAACCAAGAAAATGTGAAAGAACAGGTGGTTTCTACTAGAGGGTATGATACACTTGAGGATGGACAATATTTTCCACACACACACACACACACACACACACACACACACATATATATATATATATATATATATATATATATATATATATATATATATATATATATATATTCTTCCCTTAGCAAAGTTGAGATCAGTGAGATTTGATAAGAATAGGACACTCAAAGCCAACCTCGTGTTGATGCCACTGGACTTACTGCCGTCAAATAGTAAAATGTAGAGGTTCAAAGGATTGGGTTCACCTTTATAATATCAATGCAAATAATATTTGGGTTTTTAAAATAAATGACAGTTAAACTTTAGTAATGTGTGGATTTTCTTTAGTACTTACATGTTGATATTCACAAGCAGTGAATGTTGGCACCTCTGGCTAATATCAAATTTATACTTCTAAAAGTACCAATGAGCGGAGGATTATCAGAAAAAATAAAAGGATGGTGAAGATTTTCTTAATATCATTTCATAAATTATATTGCTGTTGGGTCTCTGCTATACCTGTATGCTTTGTTCTATGTGCATCCAAACATGTAAATGTTGCTTGTGTAATGTGCCATTGGATTCTGCTTGTTGATGGTATCTAAAGGCTTATGTTAGAACTTGATGTCTATACCTTAAAAATAGTCTAGCCATTTGATTAGTTAGCAGTAGTTGGAGCATAACCTAAGCAAGCATGTGCTCTTAGCTCTTAATGCACAAGATGAATACCTGGAGCTGAATACTGAATGGAAGGATCTGGCTCTGAAGATTAGAAATTGATGAGATTTTCAGTCGTGATTATGGCATACTCCAACCAGTGCAAGTTAGTAGCGTGGAATGCATTAAGGTACCAAAATCAGGAAGTAAAAAATGTTCAAGTGGACAATCCTGGCAAAAGGAACAAAAAGGATTCTAAAGTAGTGGCAATAATCGGAGAAGTCCAAAATGTTTCATATTCATGAAGTGCAGATTTTTTTCTCTTTGGTGTGTCTTGATAGACTTCCTTGACTAATAATCATGGCCCAAACATTATGAAAACTATGACAGGTAAAATAATTCAAATATAAGATTGTGACTAATTTGGTAGATAAAAAGCATGCACATGACCATGATGATGGGAATAAGAAATATAACTCAATATTTTGCTTGTAGGCAAATGAAATGGATTTATAAGCAGGTAAATGAGACTGTTATTAAAAATACGTACATCAGGACCCATGTGACATAAGCACATTAATCATGAATCAAAGTGAAAGTGTCTAGGTCATAAGGACCATAACCAGAAATGGAAGCGTATCTACCCAAGAACGACATAAGAGGAGTCCCTATTTGCATATTGTCTGTGAATAGAACCATTACACACATCTGGAGAGGACAGAATGCCTGCTGGATGGTGGATCACTAACAGAGTATACAGCTTCAAAGTGGAAACAGAGACACCAACAGCTTGACATAAGAGCTGCTAAAACCGAGCCTCTCATCCACTGAAGGATCAGATACCTAGAATGACAGTACAAGCATTATTAGGCACCGTGTTTCTTAATCCTTCTATGCTACACGAAAGAGTGAATTGATCTTCCATGGAAACATACACCTTGCTAACTAGAACAATCAAAGGAACAGAGGTGGCTGACAGATTGAATTGTTGCACCAAATATCTTGTCTAAACTACGTCACAGGGACACACCATTTTGGTGCTGTGTCCCTGGCATAGTCACAAATGTTGTTATCAGCAATTTCTTGGCAATGAAATGTCTTGGGAGATTTTAAAAAAAAATTGCTTTTCTCTGAAAATCTTGGGACAATATCAGCTTATTAAAATTATTATAAATAAAAATACAATAAAAATATTAAAAAGAATTTCTAAACAAATAGAAAACAAGATATGAATGGTAATATATTACCTTTTTTTTTCTGATACAAGGTAAGATTTTACCTTGCTAAACATACTTTGGATGGGCACCTTACTAAGTCACTATTAAAGTATTCTATAAAATAGTCCAGAGGAGGCGATGGAAGTCAGCCCCTCTTTCTATTTAAGAGGCCTTTTTGTTCTTCTTGAGAATTCCAACTTGTGATTACATGGAGTTGCCCACGTGAACACCTTTTGAGTGCTTTTTTAAAATGCATTTAATGTGTATGAGTTGGCAGTGGCTAGTGTACAGTTATGCCCTTCCTAACAGTAAGTATTCTTTGCTTTTTTGTTTATCATCTTAGAAGTCATGATAATACCACATAATCCTTTTGAAAATCTTCAATCTTGCGATAATATCATGATTGTCGCAGTTTTTTAAGAATCATGATAATATCACAAGATTTTCAAAATCTTGGCTATATTTTGTGACTATGGCCCCTGGTGACACGAGCGGACATGTGGGCACATACACCGACATGTACAAAAATATTTTAAGATTATTTAATAATTTTTAATGTTTTAAAGTATTATTTCAATAAAAATGAATTTTTAACTTTATAATATAAAAAATAGTTTTTTATTGATTAAAATTTAAAAAATTAAAAAACTCCATGTCCTTGTGTTCTATTTTCCAAAAAATTTGAAACTTATGAGTCAAACATGTAACAAGCTATGTCACATGGGTGCGGGTGCGGGTGCGGGTGCGGCAGGGGCAAAAATGTAATATATATATATATATATATATATATTATATATAAGGGGGTCGGGGGCGGGTTTTTTCAAATTTCATTTTATATACAGTTGTACGCACCCATCTCGTCAGGAGAGCAGTGAATACTAATAGCCAGCAAGGCTACCACCATCATTATCATTTATTATGGAGAGAGAAAATCCTTTACGAAAAAGAAGGATTAGGAGCAGCAGTTGCTGTCAGCAGCTGTCTATCATTTATTATAGAGAGAGAAAATCCTTTACGAAAAGAAGGATTAGGAGCAACAGCTGCTGTCAGCAGATTTTTTTTTTTAAATTTCGCAGCCCATTTCATAGGGCAATTTTTTTTTAAAAAAAATCCAAAAAAAAATGGACCTAAATGATCCTGGGTGCGGTCAACGCACCCAAGATCGGGTTGACCGCACCCGGTGCCGCACCCGCACCCGCGTCGAGTCGCGTCGATGCGGGTGCGGCACCCTGCTAGCCGAATCCCTGTGACATAGGTAACAAGCATCCTTGTGTCTGTGAAGAAGTCTACAAAGAGACTACGTGCACAAAGGCACTATATTCTTGATATGAGACGTGTGCACAAAGGCACAAGATGAACACCCACACAGATACAAATGCACAAAGGCATACAAATAAAAAGAATCTTTTTATTGAACACAAGTGAGAGCTTTACAAAAAGCTTAGAACTACAAGAGGAGAAAATCCCCTATTTATAAGGCAAGAATGGCCCTTGGAGGGGCTCCCTCATGTGAACGTTGGAGCCCCTCCAATGGTCATATTAATGACAGTTGGAGGGCCCAACGTCCACATGAGGTGAGCCCCTCCATGGCTAAAAGCCAAAATAAAGGAAATAAAAAGAAAAAGAAAAAAGAAAAGAAATACAAAAAAGAAAATGTGTGTAAGAGGGAAAAGACAGATTTAACCCTAGTGGGTTTACAAAAGTAAAAGTATATATATTTATATATATATATATATATATAAATAGATAGATACATATACATATATATGAAACATATATAGGTAAATGTATCTCTCTCTCTATATATAAATATATATATGGGATATAATTTAACACCCCCCTCAAACTTAGGGCGCAATAACCGAAAGTTTGCCAAGGAGAAAGTTGAATCTATGAGAACATAGCGCCTTGGTGAAGAAGTCCGCCAATTGATATTCTAATGTTACATAAAGAAGATCTAAAACTTTTTTCAAATATTCTTCTCTAATATAGTGGCATCTCAATGTGTTTTGTGCGCTCATGAAATGTGTGATTTTTGGCAATATAAATTGCACTCTTATTATCACAGCACAACTTCGTGGGCCTTTAAACATGAATCCTCATATCTTCCAGTAGCTGGCGAATCCAGACAATAGATGATAATGACATCTTTTATTGCTTCTTAGATCTCTAAGAAATTAATGATTCTCCTAAAAACACACAAAAACCAATGGTGGAGTGATGGTTATTTGGGTCACCTCCCCAATCAGAGTCAGTATAAGCTAGTAAATTTAATTTAGAATATGAAGATAGAAATACTCCCTTATTCAATAAACCCTTTATATATCGGATGATCCAGAGAATTGCACTCATATGAACTGATGTAGGCGCATGTTGGAGTTGGCTTGCAACATGAACATGTGAAATATCAGGTCTAGTGATACTAAGATACATTACAGATCCAAAAAGTTGCTTGTAAGGAGTGGGGTCTTTTAGAAGAATCCCATCATCGATTTTCATCTTTGTTCCTACTACTTGAGGAGTTTCACAAATTTTGTCATCTGTAATTTCTGACCAGTCAATGATCTCAAATGCAAGTTTAGTTTGAGATAAAAAATAACCTCTATGAGAATAGGTAACTTCAATTCCTAAAAAATACGTTAGGAACCCCAAGTCGGACATTTCAAATCTATCTTTTAGAATAGATTTTATGCTCTTAATCCCTTTAGTATTGTCACCTGTTATTAGTATATCATCAACATATAATAATAAAATTACTATCCCTGCATTGGATTTCCTGACAAACAAAGTTGTGTCAGTAAAACATGAAGAAAATTCATTTTCTAACATTACATTATTAAATCTATTGTACCAAGCCTTTGGAGCTTGTTTCAAACCATAAAGAGCTTTTCGTAAGCGAAAAAATTTATCTTTAGGAATCTCCATACCTGAGGGAGCATCCATATAGCTTCTTCGTTAAGATCATCATTCAAAAAGACATTTTTGACATCCATTTGCTAAATATTTTATTTCTTAATTGAAGCAATGGTAATGAGACATCTAACAGTAACCATACACGCAACGGGGGCAAATGTCTCATCATAGTCTATTCCATATTCTTGACTATACCTTTTGGCAATTAGACAGACTTTATACCTTTCAAGAGATCCATCACTCTTGGTCTTGACCTTAAAAACCCATCTACATCCTATAGTTTTCTTACCACTAGGAAGATTTTGAAATTCCCATGTTTTAGCTTTACTAAAAGCTCTAAGTTCATTATCCATAGCTTCTCTCCATTCGACACTCTTGTTGGCTTCTTCAAAGTTTTTAGGTTATACATATGAGTGAATGACACTAAAACAAGCTTTATATTTAGGTGAGAATGAGTCATAGGATATAAACCTAGAAGGAACTCTTTTAGTCCTTTCAGTTCTTCGAGGATTTTCATCATGTGAAGAGGTAGATTCACTAGGTTCACTATATATTTCAATTGCACTTCTAAAAATGCTTTTATCTTTATGTGTATAAGTGATAGGATCACTAGATGCCCTTTCTTCAATATGATGATCGGTAGATTGATGAGAAGAATTGTTATTTTCTTCTACTTCATTATCACTAAGATCATTATGAGTGAATTCATCATCACTAGAAATATCATCATTTCTAGATAATAAGTCAAACAAAAAAGAATAGTCCACATTCTCTTCATGAGGCTCACATTTTTCAAAACCATTAACATTTTTCAAAAAAGTCACATTCCTAGAAACATATAATTTGTCATTTTTAATATCATAACATTGAAACGCTTTTTGAGTTTCGAAATATCAAAGAAATGCACAAGGAATGACTTTTAGTAAGAGTTTGTCATTTTTATCCGTAAGAACAAAACATTTGCATCAAAAAATTCTCAACCTATTGTAGTCGAGTTCTTTTTGATATAATATTTTAAAAGGTGAAATTTTATTTAAATTTTTGGATGGAAGACGATTTTGGGTCGGATGCAAGGGCCACCTCGGCCCAAAATCTTTTTAGAATATTTTGAGAGATAAGTAAGGTTCTAGTGGTTTCAATAATATGCTTATGTTTTCTTTCGACTAAACTATTTTGTTGAGGTGTTTTAGGACAAGACTTTTGATGAACAATTTCATAATTTTTAAGATAACTTTTGAATTCATTCGAAAGATACTCACCTCTGAAGTCGGGCCTAAGAATTTTGAGGTTTCCATTAAATTGATTCTTAATCATGTGATATGCCTTAAATGATGCAAAAACCTCATGTTTATGTTTAAGAAAGTATATCCAACAATATCTAAAGTAATCATCAACAAAAATAACATAATATACAAACCCTCCTTTCGATATAACGGGTGTTGGTCCCCACACATCCGAATGAACAAGTTCAAATGATTTTGTTGTAATCATAGTTCTTTGTTCAAAAGGCAAGCTTCTCATTTTTCCAAGAATATAATTATTGCAAGTGAAATCACTTTTACAAAGATTTTTAACAAAATGTAAATAAGAAAGCTTGATGACATTGGGATGCCCAAGTCTTTTCTGCCAAACATTTATATCTTTATGTTGGGCTACATTACAAAAAGGGTTCTTTGGTATTTGAAGAAAGTCCACGTAGTATAGATCTCCCTTCCTAGAGCCTTCCCCAATCAACTTTCCGGACTGGTGATCCTGTATCCAACATTTATTAGATGAAAATTTTATATCACATCCATGGTCTGAGAGTTGAGAGATCAAAAGCAAATTTAAATTTAATTTTGGTATAAATTTAATTTTGGGAATAAAAAATCCTTGATTTTCAAAGTTTCCAATTCCTTTGATTTCAAGAGAAGTGTCATCCGTGGTTGAAACAAAAGATAAAGATACATTTTTTGAATATTCAAAAACGAAAAAAGTATTTTGAGACATATAAAAGGAGGCACCCGAATTTAAAAGCCAAGAAGTCTTACCGGGAGGAGAGAATGTTGACATGGTAGCCTCAAAAATTAATTCCTTGAGAAAATGTTGAAAAGCTTCCACGATTTGACTTAGAGAAAGTGCTCCATTGGTGAAAGTAGATGAACCCTCTTCCTTATGTGGTTGAAATGTGATAGACATAGCTACCATATTCTTCTATTTTGGACACACCGATTTGATGTGTCCTGACTCTTTATAAAAATGACATAATTTTGCTATAATATTTTCCTTGGTATCTTCCGTTTTGACCATCATTTTCTCTCGCTCCTTGATTTTGATTTTGATTTTGATTTTTAAAATGAGGGGTTTGTATGTTTTCAAGTTATTCCCCGGTCTAGAAACGACATATGCTCCTTCATTTTCTTCTTGGTTTGAAGGTATCACAAGAACACTCGGATTGGTCTTGCTAATTTTCATACGAGTTTTTTCTCCGCTTAACTTAGTAAGAACATCTTCAAGTGGTGGAGAAGTGAAAGAAGATATAAGAGAAGATCTTATTTGTTCGAACTCGAGTCTAAGCCCGTTCAAAAAATTAAAAAACCGATCTTCTTCCAATTGCTTGTGTCGAAGCTCAATGGCTTCTCCACTCCATTTTGGTTCAAGCATAGCAAACTCGTCTCAAATGGAGGATAATTCGGCGAAATATTCTCTAATAGTCAATTCGCCTTGTTGAAGGGTCAAAGCCTTTTTTTGAAGATAATATTTATGGGACAAATCCCTTGAGGTATACATCCTCTCAAGATATTCTCATACTTGAGATGCCTTCTTAAATTTTAAAATATTTGCATTGATTCGGGTCTCAACCGAAGAAAAAATCTATGAAAGGATTTTGTAATTCTTTATTTCTCACTCCTCATGCTTCTTATTATATTTTTCAAAAGCCTTCTCTCTTTCTTCCCCATTAAGAACCTTAATTTCACCTTTTTCAATAGTGGTGATTTTTTGTTCGGGTTCGGGAATAGTGCCTTTCGCATAGCTCCAAAGGCCTTTTCCCTTAATATGGGTTTCCATATTACCAGCTCAAACATGATAGTTGGACCCATTGAGTTTAAATCCAAGGGAAAAATGAGAATCCTTTTCTCCAAGTGTCTTTATGAGAAAAAAGAAGTCTTCAAGAAATAAAATCTTACCATAATGGGTCTTCTTTGAGCTTACTTGATGTATTGTGCTTTTCTTGAAATGATTTGTAAGATTTTTTTTGTGCCAAAAGATTGAGAAAGAGAAATGGGCACGTATTTTGAGACAACCACCAAGATAATGCAATACCTGAGCTCTTCTTCTAGAGTCTAAGCTCGGATACCATGTAAAGAAGTCTACAAAGAGACTATGTGCACAAAGGCACTATATTCTTGATATGAGACGTGTGCACAAAGGCACAAGATGAACACCCACACGGATACAAATGCACAAAGGCATACAAATAAAAAGAATCTTTTTATTGAACACAAGTGGGAGCTTTACAAAAAGCTTAGAATTACAAGAGGGGGAAATCCCCTATTTATAAGGCAAGAATGGCCCTTGGAGGGACTCCCTCATGTGAACGTTGGAGCCCCTCCAATGGTCATATTAATGACCGTTGGAGGGCCCAACGTCCACATGAGGTGGGCCCCTCCTTGGCTAAAAGCCAAAATAAAGGAAATAAAAAGAAAAAGAAAAAAGAAAAGAAATACAAAAAAGAAAATATGTGTAAGAGGAAAAAGACAGATTTACCCGTAGTGGGTTTACAAAAGTAAATATATATATATATATAGATAGATAGATAGATACATGTATATGTATATATATATGAAACATATATAGGTATATGTATCTCTCTCTCTATATATAAATATATATATTGGATACAATTTAACAGTGTCCACGTGTCTTTGTGACATAGTGTCTAAATGTTTTTTTTTTCAATAGGGGAAGAGAGCAAGTGCAAGCAAATAACAATGAGTTATAATCAAATAGGTGATACGGATCATTTTGATCTGGATCCAAAAACCCAATTAGCTAGGGCAGCTGGACTTGATGGGATCCACATAGGGGATGTCCTCTCTTATTTTTGGCAATGGGTTTGGTAGGGCCCACACATGGAGCATCCTCTCTATCACAAACTGAAGAATATGCTTTGGTGTTGTCACTTATGGGCATGGGAACACTTTGAGAATATGACCTCTTATGAGTCAATACATGAAAACACAAGAATGAGTCACTAAGGGCTGAGAACACATAAAATAAATAATGTTATTGGGGAATAATCCCTTGGAGAGAACTACTAATAAGAGAGGGGGTAAACCCCTTTTTATATATACAAGAGGCTCCTAGAGAGCCGTTGGGTAGAGTCCCAATGGCCAGAATTCTAGCCGTTGGGTAGAGTCCCAACGACTCTGTCTAGATTCCCAAAAAGCCCATGAGGCTTGGGAATAAATACACTATTAGAAAAAAATAAAAATAAAGAAAATGAAAATATATAATAATCAAATTTACATGAGAAAATCCCTATGGATTTACATTAACACTCCCCCTCAAGCTTACGATGGGATCACCAAAAGTTTGTCTAACAAAAAATGAAACCTCGGAGAAGGCAAGGTTTTTATGAAGAAGTTTGCAAGTTGATATTTTAAAGATACATATGGCAATGAAATGGTCTTCTTCAAAAAAATTTCTCGAATATAATGACAATCCATCTCAATATGTTTAGTACGCTCAGAAAAATGTGATTTCTAGCAATGTAGATGTCACTCTTATTATCACAAAATAGTCTTGATAGCTCTATCACGAATACTCTCATATCTATGAGTAGACGCCTCAACCATATAATTTCAGTCATGGTAGTTGTCATAGCTCGATATTCGGCTTCTGTGGAGGAGAGAGATACTTTCTATTGCTTCTTACGTTTTCATGAAACTAGAGAATCTCTTACAAAAATACAGAAACCAGTAGTTGAACGTCTATCATTTAGGTCTCCCCTCCAAATCAGAATTAGAATAAGCAATTAAATTAAGAGAAGACAAAGATAAAAAATAATCCTTTAGAAACGAAGTTTTTCAAATATCTAATAATACGCATCATAGCACTTATGTGCACTGTGAGAGGAGAGTGCTGAAATTGACTGGTCATCTATGTCACAGGGACTCGGCCAACTAGCTGCCGCACCCGCGTCGACACGACGTATGTGCGCGTGCAGGTGCGGCACCCGGTGCGGTCAACCTGGTCATTTATGTCCAACTATATATATATATATATATATATATATATATATATATATATATATAAAAATTTTTATATTTTTGCCGCACCCCCGCACCCAAGTTTTTTGAAAGTGTCGCACCCCCGCACTCGCACCCATGTGACATAGCTGGTTGTGTGAACTGCATGCACTATGTCTGGTCCGGTAATGGTCAAGTATGTCAATACTCCAATCATATGCCGAGATAGAGTAGGATCATCTAGAGGTTCTCTATCATCAATCTTCCTCTTTGCATTTATCACTTCATAAGTATCCACTCTTTTGCCATTAGTAATTCAAGACTTGTCAATAATTTTAGTTGCAAATTTGGATTGAGAGAGCAAATACCTTCTAGGTAATATGCAACCTCAATCCTTAAGAAAAATATGAGAAAACCAAGGTCAGTCATTTCAATTTTTTTCTTAAGAATAAGTTTAACTTGATCTACTCTCTATTTATCTGCTCCAGTTATGATTATCATCAACATAAAGTAATAAAATAATAATACCAGCAACAAAATTCTTAACAAACAAAGCAATGTCAATATAACAAGTATATCCAAGCTTCATAACAAAACTAAAATGATCATACCAAGCTCTTGGAGCTTGTTTAAGGTTGTACAAAGCTTTTCTAAGGCACAAAACTTTTTTCTTAGGAACATTGTATCCAGGGGGTGAATCCATGGATACATCTTTTAAATCACCATTTTAAAACTCCTTCTTAACATCCATTTGATAAATCGACCACTTCTTAAGAGGAGCTATGACAATGAATAGTCTAACAGTAGTCATTCATGCTATAGGGACAAATGTTTCATCATAGTCAATACCATATTCTTGAGTATATCCTTTGGCTACTAACCTAACTTTGCCTTTCTAGACATTCATCACTTTTAGTTTTGACTTTAAATACCCACCTACATCCTATTGATTTCTTGTTGGTTGGTATGTCAGATAATTTCCAAGTTTAGGATTTTGCCATTCGGGATAGTTCTTTTCTTGATTATATGTGGAAGATTCAAAGTATGAATACATTTTTTCTAAACAAGCTCTATAATGAGGTTCAAATGATTTATATGGCACAAATCTATCTGGGATTCTACATGGTCTTTTTGAGTGTCTAATTCATGTGTTTTCTAGTTCTCTTATGTTTGAATATTTTTCTAAAGCACTTATTTGTTTATTATCTTTTCTTCTTTGATATTGAATGGCATTTGGATGATCCTGGGATTCATCAAATTCATTGCTAGATATTTTATTAATTTCTTCATTTTGTGTGACATTGTTTTCAAGGAAAATTTTTAAGAACTTGTATTCATTTTCATCTTTTGGTGTGATAACATCAAATCCATTTTCTTGCTCTAAAAATGTGACATTCATAGAAATATATAACAATATTTTTAGTATCATAACACCTAAACCCTTTTTTGGCTTTCTCTGTATCCTAAGAATATACATGGGATGACTTTAGATGATAATTTATCATTTTTATGGGTGAGAACAAAGCATTTACACCCGAAGACTCTTAGTCTAGGATAATCAAGTGAGACATAAATTTTTTCATATGGTGAAAAATTTTGAATTTTTAAAGAGGGCAACCTATTTACAAGGTATATTGCAGTAAGAGCTGCTTCGGCCCAAAAATATTTGGGAACACTCTTAGATACGAGAGGAGTTCTAGTATCGTGCTATGGCCACCACAACATCAGAGATTGTTTGGTTGAGGAGCTTACTAGAAGATATGGGAGTATCATCAATAATACCATCCAGATTATGCTGTGATAACAAAAGTACCATATACATTACTAAGAATCATATGTTTCATGAGCGTACTAATCCTATCGAGATGGATTGCTATTATGTCAACGAAGAATTTTTGAAGAATATTATTTCACTGCCACATGTCATATCTAAATATCAGCTTGCAGACTTCTTCACTAAAGCCCTTCATTCTCCTAGGTTTCATTTTTTGTTAAGCAAACTTTCGGTGATTACACCGTAAGTTTGAGGGAGAGTGTCAATGTATGTATTTATAGGGGTATTTTAGTCTTTTAGTTATGTAGGGGGTATTATGGTCATTGTATATATTCTTCTTATTTTTATTTATATTGATTATTATTATTGTACATTTAAATATAGGTTGGGATTTTTAGTCTTTTGGTCATAGAGTCGTTTGGGTGGTCCCAATGGCTACACTTCTTTTTGTATATAAAGGGGTTGAAACCCCTTTCAATGTATGCCTCTCTTAAGGCTATCCTCAATACAAATTGATATTTTTTTATGTGTTGTATGCCCATAAGTGGCTGTTTTGATTGACCCATAAGTGGTCATTGTATTTGTACTTGTCCATAAGTGGCATTTGTGTAACCATTGGTGTTTCATTACACGATTCATACTGCTAGCCAATTCCAACATTCTCCCAACACAGTTCACATAAGTACTGTGATGAGGATTGTTAGATATTTACAAACCTCTACCTCTAGAGGTCTTTTATTATCCTCCTATTCTTCTTGAGCTAATTGCTTATTCTAACTTAGATTTGGGAGGAGATGTAAATGATTGTTGCTCAACTATTGGTTTTTGTGTATTTTTAGGTGATTCTCTGGTGTCGTGAAAATGCAAAAAACAACAGAAAATATCATTATTATTCACTGAAGCTGAGTACTGTGGAATGACTACTATAAAAACTGAGATTGTTTGGTTGTGAAGGTTACTTGAAGATATGAGTGTGCATATTTAATAACCCGCAAGGTTAAGCTATGACAATAAAAACACCATCTACATAACCGACAATAACTGTAACGACTCCAATTCATACCCTTTGAAAATGCGGAATATATATATATATATATATATATATATATATATATATATATATATATATATATATTTTTTTTTTTTTTTGAATTTATAGGAGTTGCGGAAAACTTCCCAGAGACCTGGGGTCCCTACAGTTCCAATTTCAGTTGGATAACCACACACCACAAACCAACTTACATTTATCATTCGTAACCAACCATCTGAACTCTTTTATTAATGAATCAATAAAAGTCATATTTAATGTTAAAAGTGAAATAGCAAATTGCAGAAAATAAGAAAAACTGAAAAGAAATAACAGTAGAGCCCCTCTGTCTGTAAGTGAAGCAATCTGAAGCAAATGTGACCCTCGTGTCTCCTCAGATCGAGTCAATTTCACTTATCACCTGTATCTGGAAAAACCAATAAAATGAGAGGGTCAGAAATCCAAAGAATTCTGCGTACAGGTTTCCCTAATGAATCAAATAAGAAAAAGAGCATAAATAAGATCCATGTAATAATTTAGGAGGTTACAACCATAACCAAAATATAAGGCAATTAACCAGTTATGCACAATAAAATAAACATTAAGTATGAGGGAACGCTAAGTAATTAACATTAATTACAACTTAATCAAAAAGGAAATTAAAATGCAACAGAGATCAACATCATGCAATGATCAATGTATAGCAACCAAGTGAACAGATAAACATGCATGAACTAATGCAGAGTAAGAATATGCATGATTTATGTATAATGCATGAACCCATATTATCTTTCATTTAAGCTCCCCTCTTTCCATATGTATGTCCTATTAAATGCACACATCCTTAAGTTCCTCTTTTTAATTACAGTGGCCCGCGGATACACTAAACGGGTACAAACCCCGAGGTCAATTAGGGTTCCCGGGATAACTTCACACAAAATTTGTATTTTATTACCGGGTTCCAAACTTAGTCCTCGACCGATATCAGGAAACAACACCATCCATCGGAACCTTGGAAAACAGCATCCAAAGTCGGGGACACCAAGGAAAACAGCATCCACTGGCGCCACTTTCTTGGTATACCAAAACAAACTCACAGCTGTGACTAACACACCACTCCCGGGTAAAGTGGTGGATTCTCCTTAAAACCGTGGCCAGGAGAAGAACCTCAATATCGGGTTCAGGGGCAAAAAAACGCGCACGGAGTTTTTGTATCCTCACGGTTTCCCCTAAACCGCAATATCCAAGATTCCCACGCTAAAGCAGGGACATCAAGGAGAAAGTGAATTACACTGTTCTTTATTTTCTTTTATCTGGTTATTAATTCATTTCTTTTACATTTGCAAATTTACATGCAGAATTAATAACATAAGCTTGCACATCAGCATGCTAAGCTTTTCACGGGACCACCGCCCATGACAACATAGAACAGTGTGGTAAAACAACAAATCTCACATTTGATTTGTTGCAATGCATCAAAATAACTAAATCAGAGAACGACTAGTTCTCGAGGCTCACCCAGCCCCTAATGATCCAATTGACCATCAATGCATTCATAAGCAAAAATCATCAATTACATGCCTCTCTGCATAATTTTCCACATGTTTTTGATGCATATTTATGACAAATTTTAAAGATGTGCATGAAACAATAATATATTTATGCATGTGCATGAGTTCACTATTCATGTGCTTTTATGAAATCATTTCATACACATGCATTCATTTATGATTCATAAGTACATGTGGACAATCAAGCAGTATTGTACATGTTACACACATCGATTTCATGTAAGTATATGCACTTAAACAAATTTTTCGATAGCATAATACTTAGGCATGTCAGATCAAATCAAAGCACATGAACAATCTCATTCATAACATGTATTAAAATTACCATACATGCATAACTAAATCTGGAAATTTAACTTGCAAATTTAAAGATCTAGCTCTAGAATCAAAATAACACTAAGTGTTAAAGTATACACTTAATATATATATATATATATATATATATATATATATATATATATATATATATTTTTTTTTTCGTGTAACATTTTACACATGCACCCATACCAATCCCTTAATGACATGTCATGCAAAGAATCTCAAATACCTGTAGAAGAATTTGTGCTTGGCTTGTAGTGGATAATACCTATAAGTGAGGTTTTCCTTTGTAAATATGACGTATGGGCATAGAAAATCATTGGTATACATGAACACCTTTATTTTTCTAGTAATATTCCCTGTAATGAGTGAAGCACTGAAACTCCTCATGAAAACCACTTCAATCAAAGCATTCATTAGGCATTTGGAAAATTGAATGTGTCAGAGGCAGCTGATGTTAGCCATTAGAGACAGACTTCAACAGTTTATGAAAAGAAAATCTGTTAATAGGGCAAACAAGCCCATGAAAAACAAAAATTTACAAGACACTTCTTTTAAGGTCTTCTGGTCTGGTCTTACTAGAAGAGGTGTTACATGATGTATCTGTTGTGCATCTCAAATGGATAGTTAAGGGGATTTTCCACTGACTCATGAAGAAAAAGTGTCACGGTCTGCTTTGTTCTCCAACACCTAGTGAATATTACAGATCATGCTACATCATCTTATGTCTGGGAACACCAAGACTAATTCAATCATGCTGATATGTGGCCAGATGATGGCACGCAATATGCACAAACAAAAACTGATTAGTGGGTCAATGCACATTATCTTTTTGAGTGTTATCATAGATATATATTTATATTTTTTTTTCGACATCTCAAATGCATAGTGGAGTCATGAACTTTTAGTTACTATTCGACTGAGGTATATGTTCTCTGTACTTATCAAGGTATTATTGTGTACAATGAACTAAAGCACTCCAGATAGCAACCTACGATGCTGAGGGCAAGTTACCAATTCTCATAAGCAAACGATAGACACCTCAACTCCTCTGCCCCAGCAAAACCAAAATCTGGGAAGGTTTCTCCATCACACATCATGAAAGGCCTCCCAACATAATAGGAAACATATAACAAATTATGCACACAACAGAGAACCTTTTTGTAGTACAGGTATAAACAGTCGATATCAAGAAGCATACATGAAACGAAAGATGCCTCAACCAAGTGTTGCACATAGATACAAAACACAGTAATAGCACCACTTATGCTAAACAATGCCAAAACCAGCCACACAATCTCAACATATGCAACTCGATACCACAAAAAAAACTGAAAATCAGATTACTAGACTATCGGTCCTGGAGAAAACCTTTGCTAGACAAGCCTATCAGCCACAAAACTGATTTCAATAGCATCCTCAACCCACCCAATAAGGTAACAATAAAACCCATAGCATCAAATTTCACAAATCTGACGATTTGGGGTTCCGGCGCCTCAAACCCCCAAATCTGCCCCTCTAACGATTTTCCTAAAATATTCCATGGAAAACAAATTTGCACCCTCTTTCCCACTCGAAATCAAGAGGAAAAACCCGTACCTTTTTCGTTGGTTTTCCGGCGATCGGAGGCTGGAGGCACGGTCAGCTGGGGCTGCTCCTTGTTGCTGCCGTGACGGGGAGCTTGCTGGAGGTCGGCGATGGCTGCTAGTTGCCGCAGCTCGCCGGCGACCTCTTCTTCTTCCGGCACACCGAACTCGACAGAGAGAGGGATAGAGGGAGAGAGAGAGATGAGGGGCGAGATAAGGGAAGGGAGAAACGAGGGAGACGAGGGAAGAGGGTGAGACCCCCTCTTCCACCTCCCATTTATCGCCGAACCCCTCCCTTCTTGCCGAGATGGGTGGGGTTTCGGTTACGCCTACGTAACCCCCCCTCTTTCCTGATTTTAGGGTTTTATCGGGCAACCCTTATCGGGTTGCCCTTTGTCTTTTAAAAAGAGCTTACAGGGGCGCGGCTCGGGTCCGGACCCGAGGCCCGTAACCCGACCCCCAAACTATATGGATCCATCAGTTGGATCCAAATGGATCCAACTGTGGATCCTCGGATAAATAAATAAAAATTTAAATTTTATTTATATATTCTTCTTCTTATTATTATTAATAGTTTTATTATAGATATGGATATAAAGACCATTTTATGGATCTTAGATCCACATGTTGGATCTATTTGGATCCAAACACGGATCCAACCTTAAATACTTGGTTTTTCTTTTCTTTTTTATACTATTAATTATTTATTTAACTATTATAAGTATAGTTTTAATACCCCATGGTGGGTTATTTACGCATTCTTTTCTGGATCCGGTAACGGATCCGAGGCCCAAATTTAGAAAAGTACTCGTTATTTTCAAATAAATTTAAATAAATAAATTACAAAAATTGAGGTTATTACAATAACACATTTCATGAGCGCACCAAACATATTGAAATGGATTGCCACTATGTTCATGAAGAGTACTTGAAGAAGACCATCATCTTGCCCTACGTAGCATCTGAATTTCAGTTGGCCGACTTCTTTACGAAAGCTCTCCTTTCTCTCCGGTTTATCTTTTGCTTGACAAACTTTCGGTGATTACACCGCAAGTTTGAGGGGAAGTATTAAGTTGTATATATATATATATATATATATTTATAATAATTGAATAGGTAAATACCCATTAGGGGTATTTTGGTTATTTCAATCCTTGTAATAGGATGTGCCCATTAGGGGTACATTAGTACTTTTACTTTTGGTCCTTTTATGTTTTTATAGGGACTATTTGGTCAAATACCAAATAGACTTGGTGAATTCTTTTTTGACTAGTCAAGATAGAGTTGACTAGTCAATAGAGCTCGGTCGAACAATTATATTTATAACTGTTATAGAATCTAACAGCTCTATTGAGACTGCCTCTTGTGTATAAATAGGGGTGAACCCCCTCTTGTTCTTTCATGCATGTTCTCAAACATCTCTCAATAGATTCTTTATATTTTTTATGTTGTCTCTGATGCCCATGAGTGATCTTGTGTATGTGATTGTATCTTGACCAGTAAGTGGTCTCCATTTATGTTATGTTGTACTTGCCCATAAGAGGCATTTGTTTGTATTTGCCATAATTCATTTCAAATCCCAAACCTCCTTAGCTTCTTGGAACTTAAGCCCAAAATCCATGCCTTCATCTTTGCATTTGCATTTGCATTTGCATTTGCATTGTTTACCACCCATTTATTCAATAGAGTAGCATAGATTGGATTTGTGTTCTTTGGTTTGGTCGTTGACCCATCTAGATAGCCACCAATACCTTTCCCAACTATAACTGCAGACATGAAGTCTGCCCAATAGGCATATTTCTTCACATTCAGCTTCACAGGAATAATTTGGATTCCTTCTTCCTTCTCCATCTCATACCACAACCCCCAAACTACAAGTTATATGCTGCACACAAAACATTCAACAGCCAATTGTTCCAAAGATGTAATAGCACTCGCGGCAAAAAAGAGAGCACAATAAAAGCACCAATACACAGAACCTATATGGTGCTATCAATGTCTTCACAAGAACAATTATGAACCGCCAAACAAACCATCAATATGTGTGATCAACTAACAACACAACACTATTGGCCCAACAACAATCCAGAGTTCACCTTCACGAAAGCAATCACAAATAACTTGGTACAATCTCAAAGTGAGTGCACAACCAGCAAACACCACACTATAAACCCAACAACAACCAAGATATATCAAATCTCCAGCAACCCACAGTATGCTGAACCACAGAAAATGGGTTACCGCCTGAACTAGGAACCCAAATCTATCATCAAAACTGCTTCCGAACCAGAGTTACCGGAAGCGCCTATGCTTGAGGGGAAGCGCGCTTCCCCGGTACGCGTTTCGGAAGCGCGAAACGTGATGCTTCCGAAACGCACGGGGAAGCACACTTAAGTATTAGGAAGCGCGTACCCCTTTAAAGGGGTACGCGTACCCCTTTAATGGGGTACGCGGATCCCTTAAATGGGGTACGCGTATCCCTTTAAAGGGGTACGAGTTACCTTTATTACTATTTTGCCACTTTTTTAAAAAAGAAAGAGTTTTTTTATTAAGGGCAAAATTGGAATTTTAAAAAACGCGCGAAAAAAACATAAAAAGAGAGGCTTTAGGGGTTTTTTTCACGCCTCTTCCGAGTCTCTCTCTTCCTCTCTCTCTCAGGATTTTGGCCACCGACCGACGACCTTCAGAACTTCCGGCGACCTTTTCCGACGTCCGGCGACCGCAACCGATTGATGATGGGGATATTCAAGTACGCATATCCATTTCCCCTCTATCTCTTCTCTCCATCTCCCACGACTCCGATTTTTCCCCTTCCCCCTTATGTTCAGGTACGCTCTCCTCTCACTCCATCTCTTCTCTCACGCTCATCGCACGACTGCAACTCCTTCTCTAAAGCTTATCAGTTTTATTTTCTGAAAGTTTTGGTCCTTGGAGATCTGATTCTCTACCTAGGGTTTGGGACATCATTGCCTAACTTAATTTTATTTTGGTTCACTTTCTGGAAATCTGAGATTTGTGTGGCTACTCAGAGGGTGTTAAGGTTGGGAAATAAGGTCAGTTAATGAGTTTACCTGTTTCGACCCATCCAAATTGTTTCCCCCAAATGGTGGGCCCATATTTTGCGTTGATGAAGAGTTTTCGAGTGATATAGGGCTGGTGTCTGACCTGTGTGGTGTGAGGTTCAGCTCGTGAGTAGATGTTTGATTCCTTCATTCTCTCTAGAAAGTACATTTAGGGAACAGGGGATTGTTAGAGACTATTTGTTTCATTTTCCTGTTGCAATAACATGATGGTCTTTATCTTTTGTGTTATCAATATGATGATCATTTATATTCTTATTTGAGTCCCGTGAATGAACAGTATATTGGTTGAGAAACATTTCACATTTTGTGGTTTAACTGAGTTTATTTGCAATAACAGTATATTTTTAGAAACGCTTCCCCATTTTTTTCATTTTTTCGCTTCCCCCTCGCTTCCGGTTCGCTTCCTAGGTCGCTTCCGGTTCGCTTCCTAGGTCGCTTCCGAGACGGTTCAGGATTTTCTTCTAAGTGGTCCCACGCTTCCCCGCTTCCTAAAGTTTTGAAAGTGCCTCGCTTCCCGCTCCCACTTCCCGTATCGCTTCCAGCTCCCGCTTCCTCGACTGGTAACTCTGTTCCGAACACTAAAACAACCCTTTAAATCAGTCCCAATCTATCACACACCAAAAAACTTCCAGATTACAACTGATTTGGGCAAACAAAACCCACCAACACCATCACAATCACGAACTTCTTGCATTCAGGGTACTGTTTATCACATTTTTTCATAAAATACAAGAAAAATCCACCAAAAATTGAGATTTCATCGGTTCATTGAAATTTTTAGTTCATTCAGTCTAATGAAATCCAACTTCAATCGACCAAAAAAAAAACAAGATTGATATAGACATCAGCAACAGATCATGCAAAACGAGGTGGGTCCCAGAACAGACAAAGCTTCTTCCTCTCACAATCTTCAACATGGCACCCTTCGATTTCAATCAAGCTCCGATACCAGCAGGAACAAAAGAGAAGGGGAGAAGAGACGATAATAGAGAGGGAAGACTTGTTTATTCAAAAGAGAGAACCCCAAGAATATAGGGGTTGATTTGTCCTTTACACTACAAGACAAAAGATACTACCTGTAATGAAGTATGCGGAAATGTAATACATGAATGCTAATGCATTCACAATGTCTAATAATAGACAAGCACAAAGGCACAAGAGAGATATAGTAAAGAAGTCCACTAAGGGACAATACAAAAAGCCTTTAAAAGGCTACACACATAAAAAAGTAAAGAGCTTTATTGAATGTGAGCTAACAAACTTAAGAATACAAGGGGAGAACACCCCTATTTATACACAAAAAGAGTGGGGAAAAAGGGAGCCATTGGGGGCTCCCACATGTTGTCGTTGGGAGCCCCCAACGGTCATATTTATGAACGTTGGGGGGTCCCAACGACTATAACGTGGGACCCCCAATGTATATTAAAAATTAAAAATAAAAGAAAAGAAAAAAAGATAAAAATAAACTACCTATCAAAATAGTTGTTTCTAGAAACAATTATATAAAATAACCAAAATACCCCTATCAGGTATTGTATATATATATATATATATATATATATATATATATATATATATATATATATATATATATATATATATATATATATATATATATGTGTGTGTGTGTGTGTGTGTGTGTGTGTTTATATCAGGGTTACCAGAAGCGCCTAGCTAAAAGGGGAAGCACGCTTCCCCGAGACGCGCTTCGGAAGCGTGAAACGCGGCGCTTCCGAAACGCACAGGGAAGCGCACATAAAAAAGAAGAAGCGCGTCCCCCTTTAAAGGGGGACGCGCTTCTCTTTATAGGGGGACGCATCCCCCTTTAAAGGGGGACGCGTCCCTCTTTAAAAAGGGACGTGTTTCCCTTTAAAGGAAAACGCGTCCCCCTTTAAAGGGAATCGCGTCCCCCTTTAAAGGGGGACGCCTTTACGAAATACCAAATTTACCCTTTTTTAAAACGAAATTGACACGTGAAAAACAATAAAAAAAATATGAATAAGGGTAAAACAGACATTTTACAAAAAATCGTGAAAACTTAAGGGCGAAGGCAGGGTTTTTCTTTTTCACTCGACTCCTCTCTCTCATTTTCGGCCACCGGCGACCGGCGACCTCCGGCGACCGGCGACCTCCGACGACCGGCGACCTCCGACGATCTGCGACCTCCGACGACCGGCGATCGAGCAATGTCTCTGTTCAGGTATGTTCCTCTCTTCCACTGACGTACGACGACCTCCTCCATTGCTTAGCAAGGTTGTAAATGCGCAGGCTCAACGCCTCGCTTCGCCTCTGAGGCTCACAACTCTGCCCCCACATGAATCCTAGCTACGCCACTGCACTGAATCAATGAGGCGAAGCACCTCGCTTCGCCTCTGAGGCGTACGCCTCAAGTAATGAGGCGCACGCCTCAGGTAATGAGGCGCACGCCTCAGGTAGGTAATGAGGCGCACGTCTCAGGTAATGAGGCGCACGTCTCAGGTAATGAGGCGCACGCCTCAGCTAGGTAATGAGGCGCACGCCTCTCACAACACTGCCCCCGAATTTTTTTTTTTGACATAAAATAAAAAATGGCTACAATTATTAATAAAAATCTATTTCATATGGACAAATCGAACTATTTGCTGCAGTCAGGGCTGGGTAGGACTGGGCTGGGCTACAAAAATGAATAAAAATCTATTTCATATGGAATCAGGGCTGGGCTAGCCGGCTAGGACTGAGCTTTTAAAAAAAATAAATAAATAACTGTTACGGTAGCCTCCCGAAACAGTTATTTATTTATTTATTTTTAAAAGCCCAGTCCTAGCCAAGCCCTGATTCCATATGAAATAGATTTTTATCCATTTTTGTAGCCCAGCCCAGTACCCAACCCTGACTGCAGCAAATAGTTCGATTTGTCTATATGAAATAGATTTTTATTAATAATTGTAGCCATTTTTTATTTTATGTAAAAAAAAATTGGCTGATTCACAAATTTTGCTATATTCATTGAGTCTTGGACTCTTGGCTGATTCATGTACTGGTTCGTTAAATTTGATTTGATGGGCATATTCTGATAAAAATAAATAGAACTAGTCTACAGTTCTTTTTAGATTGGATTTATCAAGCTTCTACCTATTTGTGATTTCCTGGGTTAAATTAAATCTGTGGTGTTTCAAGTTTCAACTGTAATGTTTGTTTGAGATTTAGTTTGATTAAACTTGAATTTTAAGGCTTGATGCTTTCCTCTGTATTCATTACGGGTGTTAATGCTATTAGAAAAAGGAAATCTGATTGGTTTCATAGTTCTGAAATTTAGATTGTGACTGCGAAGCTGTGTGATACATATTGTCTGGATTATTTTAAGAAATGAGCATGATTAGTTTATGTGCGCTGACACTGAAGTTGTTTAGTAAACCCCACGGTATTTTACGGGAATTCGATTGCAAGGGGCGTTCATGGTTCACTTTGAGTCTTTTTTTTTTCCTTTTGTTTTCGCATTCCACTCTCCATCTTTTGCTGTTAATAATAGTTTTTTTAAAGTGTTCTAAAATGATTCCTATACTTTTATGATGCAGATATATTTGCTTGTTCTTTGCTTCATTAATGACCATCACAAGCTATGATCACGATAATTATGATGACGATGATGATTCTTTTTACAATTTGGAGCATGAATCGTCTAGTGGTGTTGGGAAGGATAATGCAAGAAAGGGCAAGATTCCATATGAGTTTGAGAACAGAAATGAAAATTGTTTTGATGAGGAAGATGAAGAATATGACTACTATTCTGAAGATGACCAAGATGATGAACCACCTAGCATGCATAAAACAACAGTGCTATGGCGCCATGTATTGAAACAAAAGAAGAGTGGGCAAGGAAAGTAAGGTGGAACCTAAGTTTTTATGTGCAGGCACTGCAAAAATATTTATCATGGGTCATATACTCGAGTTTTGGCACATCTCATGGGATCTCCAAAGGGACAAAGTGTTGGGATTGTCTTTTGCCCTGTAGTTGCAAAAAATGCAGAATTGGCAAAAAAAATTAAGAGGCAAGTTCGTCGAGTGGAGGTTTCATCAAGTGCATTTGAGTTGAGATCAAGAATTGATACTCCGAAGAAGCCTATTAGTATGACTACATCATCTAGTGGAAGCCGAAAAACAGTTGATATTCGTGATACCTTTAAAAAGGTAGAAAGAGATGATGTAGATCACAAAATTATCAGATTTTTGTGTGCAAATGGCATACCTTTCAATGTGCTTCGATCACCATATTGGGAAGAGATGATATCTGCAGTTAGTAAAGTGCCTGGATATAAACCCCCATCATATGAAAAAGCGCGAACAACGTTGCTTGACAGTGAGAAAGAGTGTGTTCACAGGGAGTTAAATGAATTTCGAGAAAAGTTTGAGGAGTTTGGAGTTTCCATTGTCTCAAACGGTTGGACAAATATCAAGAACAAACACTTGATAAATATACTTGCCTCAAACTGTTTTGGCTCGATGTTCTTATATGCAAACGATTTTTCTAATGTGCAACAGTCACCTGCAAACATTGCCGAGTTTTTGAAGACGGGATTTAAACTTGTGGGGCCTTCTAATGTAGTGCAAGTGATTACAGACAATGCAGCAAATTGCAAGTTAGCAGGTGAAGAATTAAAACAAACGTACAAGTATATTTTTTGGTCACCTTGTGTTGTGCACACACTTAATTTGATCTTCAAGGATTTGGCACATGAGTTTCATTGGTTGGGAGAAACATATTTGCAGAGTAAAGAAATTGTGAAGTATATCACAAATCATTCAAAAGCACTAGCAATCTTTAGAAGTAATGAAAAATTAGAATTAATAAAGATTGCAAAAACAAGGTTTGCTTCACATTATACTACTTTGAAACGCTTGCTTGATGTGAGGGAGAGCTTAAGGCTCACAGTAATTTCAGATAGATGGAGCGATTGGAAGCAATCATGCACGGATGACACTATGAAAAAAAGGGTTGTTACAACAGAAACAACTGTTCTTGATGAAAAATATTGGGATTCTGTACGTTTAGCATTATTGATTACAAAACCCATCTATAAGATGATTAAATTTTGTGACCAGGAAGGCTCTATAATTGGTGAAGTGTATGAAGGCATGGACAACATGTTGGGGGAAATCAAAGACAATCTAAAAGGACAACCAGATTTATATGAAAAGATTCATAAGATTGTCTCAAATAGATGGGATAGAATGAATGTGCCTCTCCATAGTCTAGCCCACATGCTTACTCCAAAATATTACGAGTCGGAGTATCTCAAAATCCCAGCAGCAGGAGGGGTCAAACGAGTTTCTCCTGGTAAAATTTTTATTCTATCAATTTAATAAAGTTTAATGATTTAATTATTTTATTATTTCATTTGCATTTTCTTGTTATAGTTACTAAACATTTTTTTTTGCAGAAAAGGATAATGATATCTTAGACGGTGCAATGCTCGCGCTTGAAGTCATATTTTCTGGAAATGAAGAGCTATCTACACTTTATAGGTCACAACTTATGGCTTTTGCATCAAGAAGTGGAAGATTTAGCCGAAATGCAGCAAGAATAGATGCACTGAATCCTACAATGTCGGTGCTTAATTGGTGGCGTTTTTATGGTGGTGATACACCTGAGTTGAGAGCATTAGCCATTAAAGTTTTATCTCAACCTATTAGCACATCTTCTGCAAAAAGAGTGTGGAGCACCTATAGTTACATTCACAATGTTAAAAGAAATAGACTCAATGAAGATCGTGCTGATACCTTAGTGTATATTCATTCCAATCTTCGATTGATTGACAGGTATAATTAAACTGTGTTGTACTTTTGTTTTGGTATTTTTTTTCTCTTTTTCTATCATTGATTGTTTATTAGCATTCATATTTTATATTCTTGTTATAAAAGGTGCAACGATCGCTACAAAAAAGGGCCTAGTCGAAAATGGGATATCAATCCAGAACTTCCTATTGTAGAAGAAAATACGTTGAGATTAGAGGATATGCGATGGAGAGATTTGGATGATAGTGCACAACAATCAAGCACTATTTCCAAATCCAAACATAAAGATGCACAACCAAGAGCTCCATTACCTCCAATAATCATACGCACAAATGAAGTTGAAGAGGATACAAATCAATCCAACAGAGCTAGTAGAACTGCAGATATACAAGAGCGATCATCAGTTCCTCAAGGTCGGATTGATCGTTTCTTTAGCAAGAGACCTAGGCAAGGTATGTTGATATTGTGTTTTTTATATTTTAAATTATGGTTTTTGAACATTTTAATTTTTTAAGGTATTCATTATAGGAAATGAAGGAACGAGCAGAAGACATGGTCGTGGAGGACAAGACGCACGTGATGATGCAGAAAGTTCACGATCTATTGCTGACTTGAAGGGGAAGAGAAAGATGACAGATTAATGAACTCTTGAATTATTAATTGTTTTTTTGATGATGTAGTTGGAGTAGTCCAACTTAAAAACTTTTATGTTACTTTTTTGTAATGGTCTTATAATATTTTTTTGGTATACTTTTATTTTGAATCTTGCATGATGAAGTGAAGTAGTGGATTATGTTAATTTTAAGGTTAGACTTAGAGTTTAGAACTTTGTAGCTTATAATTTACAATTTAGAAATTTATAGCTTCTTAGGTCGCTTCCGGTTCGCTTCCTATGTTGCTTCCGAGACGCTTCCTATGTCGCTTCCGAGACGCTTCCCGGTTCGCTCCTAAGTGGTCCCACGCTTCCCGCTTCCTAAAATTTTGAAAGTGCCTTGCTTCCCGCTTCCGCTTCTCGTATCGCTTCCCGCTCCCGCTTCCTCGACTGGCAACTCTGGTTTATATACATATTTTAACATCCCCCTCAAACTTTATGGGGAGATGACTGAAAGTTTTCTAAGAAAAATTAAATGGGGAGCATGATGAGCTTTAGTGAAAAAGTCCCCCAACTGATACTCTGATGTGACATATGATAAGGTAACCGTTCCTCTCAGATATTCATCACGTACATAGTGGCAGTCCATCTCTATATGTTTGGTGCGCTCATGGAAGGTGTGATTTTTGGCAATGTAAATTGCACTTTTGTTATTGCAGCATAACTTCGAAGGATCGGAGATGTCTACACCCATATCTTTGAGAAAACTTCGTAACCAAACGAGTTCTATAGTGGTAGTTGTCATAGCCTGGTATTCAGCTTCAGTAGAAGATAGCGAGACTTTCTGTTGCTTCTTGCATCTCTAAGCAATCAGAGAATCTCCTAAAAAGACACAAAAATTAGTAGTTGAGATTCTATGATTAAGGTTTCCTCCCCAATCAGCATCAGTATAAGCAAGTAAATTTAAATGAAGATGATGAGGATAGAAATAACCCTTTATTGATGGTATTCTTGAGGTATCTGACGTTTTTTAGCACAACACTCATGTGGACAATTGTAGGAGCATGCTGAAACTGGCTAGCAGAATGAACGACATGAGCAATATCTGGTCTGGTAATGGTCAGATAGGTAAGAGAGCCAATGAGTTGTCTGTAGGGTGTGGGATCTTTTAGAAGAGTCCCATCCTCTAGTCTTAATTTAGCGTTGATTACTTCCGGAGTTTTCACCTTGTCATTTGAAATTTCAAATTTAGTACATATATCTGCAGCAAGTTTCATTTGAGAAAGTATATATCCGCAAGAAGAGTATGCAACTTGAATTCCTAAAAAATATCTTAAGAATCCTAAGTCAGACATATCAAAATTATCTTTTAACATATTTTTAACATTACGAACACCAATTTGATCATTCCCTGTTATAATCATATCATCTATATAGAGTAGAAGAATAACAATACTAGTTTCTATATTTTTTACAAAGAGAGCAGTGTCAGTATAACATGAACGAAAACCCAGACTAGTCATACAACAACAAAAACAACAACTACGCCTTCATCCCAAAACAATTGGGGTCAGCGATATGAACCAAAAAAGAAATTCATTTTGGGTCTTCCACATGAATCCTTTTCCTCCAATCATTTCTATCCAACGCCATGTCCTTGGTGAGGTTCAAAGCATTCATATCCTTTCCTATCATCTCCATCCAAGTCTTCCTAGGCCTACCCCGACCTCTTTTAACTAATATATTTTCCCATTTCTCTAACCTTCTAACTGGAGCATCATTAGGCCTTCGCCGAATATGTCCAAACCACCGTAAACGATTCTCTCGCATCTTATTTTCAATGGGTGCAACACCTACCTTCTTACGTATCTCTTCGTTCCGAATCTTATCTTTTATTGTATTTCCACACATCCATCTAAGCATCCGCATCTCAGCTACACTCATTTTTTGAATATGATGTCTCTTGGCAGCCCAACATTCTGTACCATATAGTAAAGCGGGTCTAATAGTCGTCCTATAAAACTTTCCCTTCAACCGCAATGGCATTCTACGATCGCACAACACTCCAGTAGCACTTTTCCATTTCATCCACCCAACCTTTATCCTATGATTTACATCTCCATCAATTTCTCCATACTTTTGAATGATGGATCCCAAATATTTGAAATAATCATTCACCGGTATATCTTGCTCACCAAGCTTCACTACACTCCCATCACTACTTCGTTGCTTACTAAACCGACATTCCATATATTCAGTCTTACTCTTACTCAACTTAAAACCTCTAGCTTCCAATGTCTGTCTCCATAATTCTAACTTAGCATTAACCCCAGCTCTAGACTCATCAATCAAAACAATATCATCAGCAAACAACATACACCACGGTACATTTTCTTGAATTGATCTCGTAAGCTCATCCATCACTATCGCAAATAGGAAAGGGCTTAAAGCAGATCCTTGATGTAACCCAACCGTTATCGGAAAATTGGTTGTCACCCCTCCACAAGTGCGGACATTGGTTACTACTCCTTCATACATATCTTTAATTATACTAATGTACTTGAGAGAAACACCTTTCTTCATCATTGTCCACCAGAGAACGTCCCTAGGTACTCTATCGTATGCCTTCTCTAAATCAATAAAAACCATATGCAAATCTTTGTTCCTCTCTCTATATCTTTCAATAAGTTGTCTAAGAAGATGTATAGCTTCCATAGTTGATCTTCCAGGCATAAAACCAAATTGATTCTCCGATATCATGACAACCTTCCTCAACCTAGACTCAATCACCCTCTCCCAAAGTTTCATAGTATGACTCATGAGTTTTATACCACGATAGTTTGTGCAATCTTGTATATCACCCTTATTCTTATATAAAGGCACCAAAGTACTCTTCCTCCACTCATTAGGCATCTTATTTGTTCGCCAAATCAAGTTAAAAAGATTTGTCAACCATTCTAAACCTTTCTCTCCCAAGCATTTCCAAGCCTCGATAGGTATACCATCTGGGCCAACTGCCCTTCTTGATTTCATTTTCTTCAAAGCCTCTGCAATTTCTTTCTTTTGAATCTTGCGCATGAAGTCACGATTTATCTCATGAAAAGGAATGGAGAAGTCTCCAAGATCTTGAGCATGACTATCATTAAATAGCTTATCAAAATAATCTTTCCATCTCTCCTTAATCTCCTCATCTTTGACTAAAACCCTTTGCGTTTCATCTTTGATACATCTAACCATACCCAAATCCTTCGATTTCCTATCTCTCATCTTTGCAAGCCTATAAATATCCTTCTCGCCTTCTTTGGTATCCAACTTGTCATAAACCTCCTTATATACCTTAGCCCTCGCGTTTCGAACAACTTTTTTAGCTTCCTTCTTTGCTATCATATACTTCTCCAAATTCTCACTATCACGACTCTTACTTAGATTTCTATAACACTCTCTTTTAACCTTAATAGCTAATTTGACATCCTCGTTCCACCATGATGTATCCTTACCTAGTGGTGCACCGCCTTTAGACTCACCCAATACCTCCTTAGCTACTTTTCTCATACCACCCGCTATCTTATTCCACATTGATTCTGAATCCTCCTCGAGACACCAATCAACTTCCTTAACTACCTGCTCTACAAACATTCCTTGTTTAGCTCCTTTCAGTGCCCACCACTTAATTCTAGGATCTATCCTATGTCTATCCCTTTTGCGGCATTGTCTAATTCTAAGATCTAAAATTAAGACTCTATGTTGTGTAGCTACACTTTCTCCTGGTATAACCTTACAATCGATGCAACAACCCCTATCTCTCTTTCTAAGTAGGAAAAAATCTATCTGACTCGTATTAACCCCACTTTTAAATGTTACTAGGTGAGACTCCCTCTTCCTAAACCAAGTGTTTGCTAAGATCATATCATAGGACAAACAAAAATCTAAAATCCTTTCTCCACTTTCATTTCTTTCTCCTATACCATAGCCTCCATGGATATTCTCAAATCCATCCCTACTAATGCCTACATGTCCATTAAGGTCACCGCCGATGAAAAGCTTTTCTCCATAAGATGTCTCTTGTACTACTCCATCTAAATCTTCCCAAAATTGATGCTTAATGAAATCATCTAAACCTACTTGAGGTGCATAAACACTAATAATATTAATAATATCCGTACCTAATACTAATTTAATAAGTAAAATTCTATCACCCTTCCTACGGACCTCAACTACATTATCTATAAACTGACGACTCATAACAATCCCTACTCCATTCCTATTCCTATTTATTCCTGTATACCAAATCTTATATCCCCAAGGTTCTATCACTTTAGCTTTCTCACCTACCCATTTGGTCTCTTGAAGACATAAAATATCAATCTTTCTCCTACACATAACATCTACTAACTCTACCAACTTACCAGTTAAAGACCCTATGTTCCAAGTGGCTAACCTAATTTTATGGTCTTGGACTAACTTCTTTACCCCCACCCGTCCAACAAAGTGAGGGAACCCTTGCCTATTTGACACCACACCCGGGCGCCGGTGTGACGCGTCGCTTCTGGGCGACGACCTAGCAACCCTTGCACATTTATCACTGCCTCCGGGCCTAGAGAGTACAGCGCGTCGCTCAGTAGGGAACGCCCCAACGAAATTCTCATATTGGTTCATTTTCATAGGATATGACAAAGTTTTTATGCTGGCTGTCACAGGCCTACCGCAACCCTCCTCCTTTATCCGGGCTTGGGACCGGCAGTGTATAACTACACAGGCGGAGTTAAACCCAGACTAGTCATGACATCACTAAATCTATCATACCAAGCCTTAGGAGCTTGATTAAGACCATACAGTGCTTTTAAAAGTTTAAGAGTTTTTCCTTGTTTAATGTTAAATCCCGGCAGAGGATCCATATAGACTTCTTCATTTAGGTTTCCATTAAGGATAACATTTTTAACATCTAATTGATATATGGGTCATTTTTTATTTGATGCCACAACTATTAGGGTCCTAACATTGGTCATTCTAGACACGGGTGCAAGGGTTTCCTCATAGTCAATACCATATTCTTGTGAGTATCCTTTAGCTACTAATCTTGCTTTATATCGTTCTAAAGTTTCATCACTTTTAGTTTTAACTTTAAAAACCTACCGACATCCAATAGGTTTCTTGTAGGGAGGAAGTTTAACTATTTTCCAAGTGCTAGCTTTCTTAAGAGCATCTAGTTCTATATTCATGGCTTCAATCCAATGTAGTATATTTTTTTGGCTTGATTATAATGTGGGGCTCATGATGGGAGTGTAAAGTTATTAAGCAAACCCTATAATTACGTGTTAGTGTTTCATAGGATACAAATCTATTTGGTGGAATGGATTCTCTAGTAGATCGTCTAAGAGAGGTTTCTTCTATAGACTCATTGTTTTAAGAAAATTTTTCTAAGGCACTGATAGGTTTATTTTGCCCACGCTGAGTATAAACTTGAAGACTTTTAGAATTATCAATGATGTCATCACTACTTGGTGATGTTTCAATATTAGAGTTTTCATGATATGTGTCATCTATGATTTCAAAATGATTCAATGAATCATCACTAGAATGCATATCTTCCGTTGGAGAAAGATCATACAAAAATATGTAGTCAATTTTGAAAGAAGGAAACCCTAATCGACAGTGAGAGAAGAGAAGAGAGGGAGAGAGAGATTCCAGATGAAGGAGGGTTCAGTCCATCGTGACTGCCCTCTCATTCTATTTAAAATAAAGTGTAAAACACTAGGGTACGAAAATACCCCTTTACAAAATGTTAATTTACAATACATGAACTGGATCTGGACCCGATCCATTACATAAATGGATCGGGTCAGACATACACAATGAAGATAACGATGCCTTCTTTTCAGCCTCTCTCAAGTTGTGCATGGTGTTGGACCATGAACAACTTGTTCTTCAAAAACCAAAATCTATCCTTTGTTAACCCTTTAGTGAGGATATCAGCAACTTGTTCTTTAGTTGACACATACATGGGCTCAATCTCTTTGTCTTCAACCTTTTTCCTAATAAAATGTTGATCTATTTTAATGTGCTTTGCTCGACTATGGTGAATGGGATTGAATGACATGTTGATGGCACTTTGATTGTCACACAGCAACAGTGACCGAGCAATCAGCTCTCCCATTTCAGTCAGAAGATGTCTTATCCATGTACCCTCGGCCGTGGCAGTGGCCATTGATCTATATTCAGCCTCAGTGCTCGATCTAGCAACCACCTTTTGTTTTCTACTGCTCCAGGATACCAAGTTTGGCCCAATGAAGCTGCAGTAACCGGATACTGATCGTCGTTCGTCTGGATCACCCGCCCAATCGGCATCAGCATAAGTAACAATCTCATGGCCCCCGCCTGGATCTAATTCTTCCTTGCCTTTGTATACCAGCCCATCACCCACTGTACCCTTTAGGTAGCGAAGTATACGTTTGACTGCCTCCATATGTGACACACGATGTTCATGCATAAACTGGGATACCTGATTAACCGAATATACTATGTCGGGTCTAGTAAAAGTCAGGTATTGCAACATGCCAACTAAACTGCGATACTTAGTGGGATCTCCATACATATCCCCTTCTTGTGAACTCAATTTCTGATGAATGACACTTGGAGTTGTTAACGGCTTACAATCTGTCATGCCTGCTCTGCCGAGAATGTCCAACATATATTTGTGTTGAGCAAGGGTAAGTGTATCATTCTTGTTATCAACTTCTACCCCAAGAAAATATCGCAACTCTCCCAAATCTTTCATCTTAAATCTCTGATTTAATAACTTCTTCACCTGCTCAATGTGGCTTTTACAATTCCCTGTGATGATGATATCTACCAACAAAATCCGTGTCTAATAAAATCAGGTTCCCCCTTTCCTTTGTGAAAATTCGATCCTCTTTCGATCTGTGGTTTAATCCCTGCTGTTTTCTTGTTGTTTTTCCTACATTTAATCTGTGTTTTTCCCTACTACCTGCTAATCATTGTTAATCTGCCTCTCTTGATCTGTGATTTCCTTCCTGCTGTTTTTTCCTGCATTGAATATGTGTTTCCCTGCTACCTGCTAATCACTGTCAATCTGTGATTTCCTTTTCTGCTGATCTGTATTTTTTGTTGATTCTAAAGAGAACTGCCTGCTAGTAGCCATCTGTCTTTCCTCATCTGAATTTTTTTTTCTGTTAGTCGAGTCCTTTGTTTTTCATACCTAAGTGTCAGTTCAAGCATATTCATCAAATGGAATTTACTCACGGGCAATCATGTCTGTCCTCAAGTTTTCTTGGTCAACTAGTCTCTGAAAAATTGAATAACTGCAATTTCTTAACCTGGAAAAGACAGATTATTCCGTTTATAAAAAGTCAGGACCTCTCTGGTCATCTGGATGGATCGGTCCCACCGCCTCCAGAATTCCTTGCGCAAGAAAAGGCGGACGATAAAGGAGAACAATTTGTTGTTCTTTACAAGAATCCAGAATATGTTGCTTGGATAAAGAGAGATCAATCGCTAGTGGCATACATCACTTCAACTCTTTCACAGGAGGTCCTTATTGCTCTTCCTGATGATTGTTCGGCAAAGGAACTGTGGGATATGTTAGTTCAAACATATTCACAAATTTCTGAGGCAAGAATTATGTTTCTTAAGCGAGAATTTCAAATGTTGAAGAAAGATTCCATGTCCATTATGGAATACCTGAATAAAATGAAAGGCATCACAGATCAGTTGGCGGTTATTGGGTGTCTTGTCAGTGAAAAAGATAAAGTACAACAAACCTTGAGTGGATTGGGGCCAGACTATCATGTTATGACGACAACCTTACTATGTCTACCAGAACTTCCAAAGTTTGAAGATCTTCGTGCAAAATTATTGCAATATGAGATGAATCTGAAAGGTTCCTCTGAAACCTCTCATGGGAATTCCGGAACACAAGATGTGCTGGCTATGGGAATGAGTTATGGTCGAGGTAGAGGAAGTTCTTTTGGAGGAAAAGGAGGCCAAGGGAGAAATAACTATGGAGGTTGTGGCATACTTCCAACACCTAATGTCCAGGGACAACGACCCATTCCCACTTGGTTCCTATGCAACAAGAAAGGGCACATTAAAGCGAATTGTTGGTTTAATCCCCAAAACAAAGGGAAAGCTCCACAAGCAGAGACTAAAAAGGATGGAGAAGTAAAAGAGTTACTGTTGGCAACCTTGGCAGGATTAAATATGAAGCAAAATGACAAAGGAATTTGGTATGTCGACTCCGGAGCAGCTACTCATGTTACAGGTGATGTAGGTAAGCTCTTGACTCTTACACCTTATGTTGGAAAGAATAGCATAGTCACAGGAGATGGATCCCATCATGCCATCTCACATACTGGAAATGCCATTATACACATGTCAAAATCCTCTCTTAAACTTCCAAGTGTCATCCATGCTCCTAATATTCAAAAGAACATTGTTTCTGTCTCAAAACTTGTTGATGATGCTAATGCTTCAGTTGAATTTACTCCCTCTTCTGTTTATGTCAAGGATCTTCGCACGAGGAGGATATTCGCTGAAGGAAAACGATGGGGCAACATGTACATTTTCCAAGAAGATCCTTCCTTCATTCATTCCAACTATTCATCCTTGAAGCCTCACCAACGTCAAGTCTTTGATTTTGATTTTATATTTACTGTTTCTGAAAGTAATAAGCCAAGACTTTGGCATAGTTGTCTTGGCCATTGTGGTCGTCATTTCATTGAAAAACTTGTCATGAATAATCTTATTCCTAAGTCCAGTCTGAGTTCAGAAGTCGTTGATACAAAATGTTCTAGCTGTCATCTATGTAAGAGTCATGTTTTACCTTTTGCTTCCATTAATAAAAGAGCTTCAAGGCCATTTGAGGTCATTTGTTCAGATGTCTGGGGTCCTGCTCCAATTACTTCTTTTTCTGGCAGTAAATACTATCTTATTTTCATTGATAGTTACTCACGTTATACTTGGATATTCTTTATGAAACACAAATCAGAAGTTTTTGGATTGTTTCAGAAATTTCACTCTTTCGTTCAAAATCATTTCTCTACCAACATTCTTAATTTCCAGTGTGATGGAGGAGGTGAATTCTCCTCGAGTGATTTTGTTAATTTTCTTCAACATAATGGGATAAAGAGAAGAGTGTCTTGCCCTCATACACCTCAACAAAATGGGATTGCTGAGAGGAAGCATCGACATATTGTTGAGACTGCAATGAGCATGATGCACGGGAGCAATCTCCCTATATCATTATGGACTGAGGCCTTCCACTCCACAGTTCATGTGATAAATCGCTTGCCCATGAATATCTTAGAAAATAAGTCACCATACTTCTCGCTTTTTGGCATACAACCTGATTATCATGAATTACGTGTGTTTGGGTCTGTTTGTTATGTGCACATTGATAGCTCACTCAGGCACAAGTTCCAAGATAAGGCTTTGAAATGCAGGTTTATAGGATATGCAGAAGATTACAAAGGGTACATGTGTTATGATCCCCTGAGTAAGCGTGTCAAAATATCAAGGAATGTTATTTTCGATGAAATGAACTTTGCTGATCAGGATACTAATTCAACTATGGTGGATACTGATAACTCAAGCTCCAGCATTGAGGTATACTACCCATGGTTAAATTCAGAATTCTTCTCCAACGGTACAGTAGACTGTCCAGAAAATTGCAGTCAGAATGAGCCACATGAGGATTCAGCCAACGAGACTCAAACGGGGGAAACTGTCACATATGACTTGGAGCCAACAAGGTATAAGGGAATTGTGTACACTCGGCGAGAGAAAGAGCCCTCATTCATTCCTTGTACGAACACGGATCCATCTGGATCATCCGTTTCGCAGCAAATGGATATCAGAAGATCTTCACGGATTCGACATCCGCTTGACAGGTGGGTAAGTTATAAAAAATTTTCATTGGATTTTCAGTTATTCTTGACATCCATAAGTAAAGAGGATGAGCCTCTTATGTTCTATCAAGCTGCGAGCTCTAGAAGATGGTAGAAGCACACTGATGAAAGGCACACAGATTGATGCTGTGATTCTTTGAGATTCACGGCTGATAGGTCCAGATTCACGCAGATTCACGTTGGGTTTTTCTTCACACAGATTCACGCTGGGTATTTGAGGTTCACAATACTCTTCACACAGATTCACGCTGGGTATTTGAGGGTCACAATACCATGCAGATTCACGCTGGGCTTTCCTCACACAGATTCACGACTGATAAATCCACTCTGCTGACGTTGATGGATTCACGTTGGGATTTGCTCCCAGATTTTGGCTCACACAGATTCACGTTGGGCTTTCTTCACACAGATTCACGGCTGATAAATCTGGGCTTTCTTTACACAGATTCACGTTGGGCTTTCTTCACACAGATTCATGGCTCACGCAGATCCACGCTGGGCTTTCTTCACGCAGATTCACGCTGGGCTTTGATACCATGAAAGAAGGAAACCCTAATCGACAGTGAGAGAAGAGAAGAGAGGGAGAGAGAGATTCCAGATGAAGGAGGGTTCAGTCCATCGTGACTGCCCTCTCATTCTATTTAAAATAAAGTGTAAAACACTAGGGTACGAAAATACCCCTTTACAAAATGTTAATTTACAATACATGAACTGGATCTGGACCCGATCCATTACATAAATGGATCGGGTCAGACATACACAATGAAGATAACGATGCCTTCTTTTCAAATTTCATCTTTCTTATCAAGATTTTCGAAACCATTTTCATCTTCTAAGAATGTCACATCTTTAGAAAAATAAAGTTTGTTATTTTTTAAATCAAAGCATCTATATCCTTTTTTATTTTTCCCGTATCCAAGAAAAGCACACTCAATTGCTTTTGGAGACAACTTATCTCTTTCGTGTAAAAGTACAAAGCATTTGCAACCGAAAACACGTAAGTGATTGAAGTTGGATGTCATGTTGAGAAGTTTTTCATAGGAAGAGATATTTTTTAAAGTGGATGATGGCATATAATTTATTAAATAAGTGGAGGTTAAAACGGCTTCGGCCCAAAAAAATTTGGGGATATTTTTAGAAATAAGCAATGTTCTAACGGTTTCTACAATATGCCTATGTTTTGTTTCCGCTAGCTCGTTTTGTTGAGGTGTTCTAGGACACGATCTTTGATGAAAATTTCATTTATCTTTAGGCAATTTTGAAAATCATTAGATAGATATTCTCTACCCGAATCGGATCTAAGAATAGATATATTGTTTTGAAATTGATTTTTAACTTTTATGCAAAACTATTTAAAAATGATAAAACTTTCGATTTAAAATTAAGAAAATAGATCCATACATACCTAGTAAAGTCATCAATTAATGTTACATAATATGAATAACCACCCTTAGACAAAACCGGAGATGGACCCCATATATTCGAGTGCACCAATTCAAAAGGTCTTGTTGAAACAAAGGTTCTAGTTAGAAATGAAATATATTTCATTTTCCTAAGAATATAATCTTTGCAATTCATATCTTTTTCTTTACAAAATTTTTTCTCAAAAGGAAAAAGATGCATTTTTTAGTAGCTTGGATGTCCAAGTCTTTTATGCTAAGTTTCAATGCTCTTGTCTTGGACATATGTACAAAATGAGTTGAAAGGAAGAGTCAAATAACCCATAAAGTAAAGGTCTCTCTTCCTATGGCCTTGCCCAATCCGCTTCCCGGACTGACGATCCTGCATAAAGCACCCATTAGATGAGAAAAATATTTCACATCCATGGTCTACAATTTGAGAGACAAAAAAAATATTTAAGTTTAGTTTTGGAACAACTCTAACTTTTAGGACAAAAAACTTTTGAGAATTTTTGGGATCTAGTGTTTCTATACTTTTTATTTTTAAAAAGGTTCCATCGACCATAGAAACACAAGATATTTTTGAATTGATGCATACATCGGTTAAAGCATTTTCATGGGGAGTCATATGAAATGATGCTCCCAAATCTAAAATCCAAGAATACGTACTGGGTGGTGATGTAGAGGCAATGGTGGCACCCGATATAGATGAAGTAGCTTTGAGGATTTGTTGAAGAGCCATGAAAATTTGTCCAAGTATATCTTTAAGATCTTCACTCTTGCTTTCATCTTCCTTTTTGGTAGTTGATTATTCAACGGAAGCAACCTTATACTTGAAAGTTCCATTCAATTTTGGGAAAGCGGGTTTAATATGACTCAACTCATTACAATGATGACAAACGATCATCTTTCTACCTCCACCATAGTTATTATTGTAACGCCCTAAATATTTAACTCAAAAATTTTGGAATAAATTTTTTCTTAAACCACAGCGGAAATATTTTATTAATCACTCGGTCAAATAATACGAGCGGGTTACAGGTGATAACAAAAACTCAATATCATTAGGCGAATTAAAGCCTTGCCTTGAAATATTACAACTCATAAATAATACAATTAATGAATTTAAAGTCAGAGTTTCTCAGGACATCTACAAAAGACATGGTCTCGTGGCACCGCCCGTAGCGATGACCGCAATTGCCCCGATATCTTTATTTGTTTCTTGAAAAATAATAATTCAGATGGGGTCAGACTACTCCCTGTCTGAATAAGAAGCATAGTATCAATATGAACGTGCTTAGTGTCATGTGTACACATATATGTGCAACATATTCAAATAATGATATGAAAATGATAAAATTCATATAAGTTCCATGAGATTCACCCAATACAAAACAACTCATTGTTTAGTACAGAAAAGAAAACATTAATGAGAGACGCATCATATGAATAAATGTTATAACAATTTGAATATAAAGGAAAACATTACTAAACTACGCATCCCATGAATGAATTACATTTATACTATAACAATTGCAACATCAAGCATTATATGTACTTAAAGACATGTAAAAGTGAACTGACTACTTAAAGACATTCAAAAGTGCACTGACTTTATGTTTCTCTTGTTAATTACCTGTACGCACAGGCATTCGACATTGTAGCGGACCGAGACCACACGAGGGTCTGTTATGCTTTTTCAATTAATACCCCGTGTGACTAGCCGTACGGAGGCCCAAAGGGGACGGTTCTCGACCGAGAGAGTACTCCCCAATGGCTAGAACTAGAAATAGGATGCACTCCAAAAACTTCTGCAGAAGACTTGGATCTACCACCTAGGCCGTATTGATAGTCTTGGCCCCCTAACTCTGAGGAATGGGGACCGGGTGAGACGTCTTGCTCTCACAAAAACATAATTGTCCTACGAAGCTTGTACCATCTACCCTCTCCAAGGTAGACCATGGGTCCGGTAACATACATCGTCTTTCAGGTGTACCCAGAACTCTGGGAAATCGGTAACATATATCATTTTCAGGTATACCTAGAATCTAGAAAAAATGGTAACATATACTATTTTTTAGGTATACCCAGAACCCCGCAGTTAGGTTATATGTGCATATATTAAATCTTGTTTATTTCTTCGTACGAGTCATTGCACCACAAGGGATTTCCAAAATCCCAAACCCACACTCGAGGTGATCAAGTGTATACACATTACCAACCTAGTGCACGATAGGCACCAATACAATTTTTCAGAATTACGGCTCAAACCTGAGCCAAGTACTTGTATATGCATTATTTTAGCTTTTATTTTTGAGCTAGGGTATACGTATCGTACCACACTGATTATGCCACCACATGGCATATCACAAACACAACATTTCATAAGTGCTCGTATGGCACTTGCAGAACTGCAAGCTCAGTTTTGAGCTTTCACATGATCATGATCATGGCATGGAAAATTTTTATTTTATGCATTTTTTTGCATAACAAGCATATATCGACCAAAACTAAACATGGTCATATTTGCATTTAATCACAATTCAATTTATATGCAAATCAATTAGCATCATAAGTGCCCATATAGCACCACAGGGGTTCTGTGTGCTCAGTTTCAATCTTGTACCATCATGCCCTTGTAGTTTTTCTTAATTGTGCAATTATAACAAAAATATGCATTTAACAAAGGGCGGTTCATGCATTGATATGGGTCATGACATTCATATGTCAACTACATACAAAACCATGTGCAACATGAATACGTCATTGATATCTCATTCATTTGCCACATAATATTCTCTTCATAAGTAGATAATAAAAATTATTTCACTATTTAAACATGTGCATTGTAGTGAGTTTTGCCATAACCAATGTATGTGCATATTACTGAGTTTCAAACCTACTATGAGTATACACATAATAGTGAATCTTCGATGTAACATATATTTCATTCGCAAGCGAAGTAACCAGTACAATTGTCATTTTCTATATTTCACAAACTCAAGAACGAGATAAACATTTATTTTAGGAACAAATAGTAAAATGCGTAGCTTATGCAAAAGTGTGCCTGTGTACACTATAACGGTCGAAACCAACCAAATTTTTCATTTTTCTTTGGATTGTCGAATAAAATGAGGATATGTATAAAATTGAGGTTTTGCGAATTCAAGCATTTATCATTTAAAAGATCGTACCAAACCTTCTGTCTCTCAATATATATATATATATATATATATATTCCCTTTATACCGTAGTTGGGCTGCGACGAGTCATAAACATGCTGGCAGTCCGCTGCAGCCACAACTAGGCATAGGCAGACCTCTAAAAGCCTTGCAGCTGTGTCTGCAAGGACTATACCAACCGCGGTTGGGGTTCAATGTGACCCATCCGATTGTGCCCAGCAGGATGCAAAATATACTGCTATGCACAATGGCTGTCAGCCACAGTAGTGCACGGTCAGCAAGCTGGGAACCGAGCAATTCCCAGTCTGCTGACCCTGCACTGGATCCCGACCATTTGACTAGCGTGACTCAGTCTGAGTTGCACAGGTCAAGCCTAATCGAATTAGACTGCTGCATACCCGGCCATATCAGTTATATTGGTCTGGTCTATCCCACTGTACATGGTACCAAAGAACGTGGGCTATGGTCGAACCGACCCTTCCCATTCCTGGTTGCACCTTGTAGAATACATAATTATATATTTTTTTTAAACAAGCTGGGGCATGGCAGACCCCATCGGTTATTATTAACTCTTTTGAAAAGCAAGCTGGGTTTTGGCAAACCCCACCGGTTAATATTAACTCTTTTGAAAAGCAAGCCGGGTACCGCACCCATGGGTTTTAAACCTGTAATGTCCCAACACCAAGTGATGTGCACGAGCTAGTTCCTATCAGTCCAGTAGAGCAGCAAGCAGTGGTTGTGCCAACAGGGTATGGCGCACCTTGCTGCATCAACCCTGCCCAGGCCGATCTGTATATATATAAAGAGTATTTATTTATTATTATTTTTTATTTATTTGCAATACTTTTGATTCTTTACCTTGATGCAGAACACAACACTTATTTGCATGCTTCACGTCGTATGTGTCTAACAACTAACTACTGTGATTGTTGGCGATTCTATAACCTTCACACAGTTTCAACAAATTTGATATCAAACATAATTTATTATAATGTGAAGTCAAACCATATAAAAACGTGAGCATTTCAACGCAATCAAATGCATAAGACACGTGTAGCTTGAATATTGATATTCTACTTGGTTATACTATTGGGCATATGCACATCAAAACCGGATTTTGTTTTTTTTTTTCTATGGCTTACGTAGATGCAACTCTAGCATCAAATCTGTGGATTTATGATTAAGCCCACGTATATACAGACTCAACATCAGATCTGCTCAAATACGCAGATCTATGATTAAGCATATTCATATGCCGATTTAACATCAGATCTGCTCAAATACGCAGATCTGTGGTTAAGCATATTTATATGCAGATTTAACATTAGATCTGCTCAAATACACAGATCTATGATTTACACCTATATATGCAAGACTATAAAAAATCAAATATGCACAAATACACAGACTTATGATTAAGCACATACGTATATAAAAAATAAAAGATCCAAACAATGCAAATGTGCAGATTACTATTTGAGACTATACATCTACGCATAAGTATAAAGCAGCATTAGATGTATATACTACTTCAACCAAGGCCAAGTCTAATGGCTGAAATGTATGTATCATCGTACATATATTCAAGTGGTAACACTTATACGTGCCTCATGGCATTATGCACACATACACAAAGATATCAACCCCTTACCTCTCAATGAATTGGAAACCTGAAACTGGAATCGTGTGGTTAGATGATGGATTGATTTGGTGAAGAATGAAGAACACCTTAGATGTAGGCTGCCACCACCTTGCTGCAAATCCAATGGTTGCAACCCGTGCTACAAAGTGTACCTAAGGGGTGTGAAAGAGGAGAGGAAGGAGAAAAGAAGAGAAAAGGAAAATAAGAGAAGAGAGTAAAGGAGAGAGAGAAAAGGACAAAAAAAGGAAGAAGGAGCTTGGGGGGAAATGTGTGGAGAGTCTCTATATAGAGAGTCACCCCCAAGCCCAAGGTATATGGTAAGTGTCCACTTACCTTAGTTGTTCTTTCTACATTTCTTTTTAAACCCTTCTCATTTAATTAGATCTCTTACCAAATAGGACCTCTCTAAAACGTTGGATGAGGGTTGAAAAAAAATCTCAGCCTAATCTAAACATGGCAACTCTCCCTAGTTGCCGCTTCTTTACTTAAATAAAACCCTAGACAATTAGGATTTTACCCATATTGCATTATATATATATTATTCTAACTAATTAATTTTGATACACACACACACACACACACACACATATATATATATATATATATATATATATATATATATATATCCAGTAGGTGGGGACGTCCCACCCAACTTGGGGTCATTGTTTTTTTCTCTTTAATTTAGAAATATGAATCCTCAAATCAATTTACATGTAGTCTCTTTTTTTTTCAAAAAAGAAAATCGTGTAGTGGGACTTGAACTCAGGTTGCCTCACAAGGATGCAACACACCTTACCACAACACCACTTCACGTCTTGTTGTAAATTTTGTATATATTAATTTATTTATATACTTACGGTTTTCTAATGGATCTTAGATTTTGGTTAGATATCCGAATACTTTGAATTTTATAAAACTCTCTGACTAGATTTTCGGATCTTGATTGAGGTTATACCGTATTTGAATCCATTAAGATCCAATTGGGTTTCGAATCCATCAAGGATCTGAATCCACTTGCCATATCTGAATCCAAATACTGGATCCATATGATCTTGTTCGGATCCAAGATCCATTTGGACCAAATCCATATCATATTATCATATTTATTCTAGAGAAATTTTATATTTATTTATTTTGATAATTGCCGAAATTTTACAGGTTTTACAATTATTGTTGGTATAGTTACCTTGCCTCCCAAAATGTGGAGGCTTATATGTTTTAACATTGTTGTCGGGTTTAGACGTGGCTAAGACCTCATCAACACTCTTACTCATATCAAGCCGAGTTTCTTCTTGAATAATTTCAGCAATGACATCCTCCAAAGGAGGAAGAGTAGATCTATATAGAAGGAAGGATCTAACTTGTTCAAACTCAGGACGAAGCCCGAATAAAAATTGAGAAAACCTTTCTTGTTCCATTTGCTTTTGCCTAAGTTCCACATCTTCAATGGCAACCCACTTAGGCTCTAAGAGTGCTAATTCATTCCATAGTAGATTTAAAGCACTATAGTAATTTTGAATGCTTAAATCACCTTGTTTGGTGGTTCTCACTTTTTCTTGCAAAAACTATGCTCTTGCAAGATCTTTTTGGTTATACATACCCTTCATAAAGGACCAAGCCTCATTGGCTTTACGAAATTTGGCAATGTTAGCACATACCTTGAATTCTACATTGTTCATGAACCATGCAAGAATCTTTACATGATTGCTCTCCCAATCTTCTGTCCCTTTTTTGATGTTCTTTAATGGCCTTAAGGCGAGCATCTCTCTCGAGAGATTTCTCTTGACCTCCTATCTTGGTGAGCTCTAGTTGAAGTTCGAGAATAGAACCCATTACATAACCCAAAAGTTTTTTTTCCTTACCTATTAAAATAGTTGTTTCTAGAAACAACTATGTAAAATGACCAAAATACCCCTACTGGGTATTATATATATTAACACTAATCCCCCTGAAATATTACAATTTTACCCCTTACTAATAGGAATATATACATACGAGTATATATATATACTATTCAACAAGAGGAAGATAGAACTAAGTTGTCTCCCATGGACCAAATGATGAGAGATCCACCTTCTAAGTGAGATGCCTTTTCATGAGATGAGTGGTGAAAAAGGCAAGGGAAGTGGGGTAGCTATAATTTGAGATGGTGGTAGAGGCTTCAAGTCTAACAATGAAAAGGAGAAGCTTAAGTGCAGTTCTTGTGGAAAGACAAAGCACGCTAGGCACCAATGTTGAGATTTAGTGGAAAAGATTTTGCTTATAAGCAACTCTGCTTATAATGGTTTTCAAGAAAAGAAGGAAACCTTAAGCAAAGGGGAATTAGCTCTTCTAAGAAAAGGAATTAAGGAATTATGGCTTCGATTGATTGATCATTTTGAGGATAGGGCATATACTTCCACCTTTAAATCATATCACATGCAACAAGATGCTAATGTTTTGTCTCTTGTGGCTTCTATTTCATGAGTTATAGATTTGGATGTCACAGATCACATGTTGGGTATGAGATCTTTATTCACTAATTATTATACATTTAATCCTAGTGAATCAGAATTTGGGCAATAAGTGTCCACCTTTTGTTCGGAAAAGGAATGGTTAATACACCTAACTTTCCTTTATTCAATTTTGCATAAGGAAAGTTTTAAGTTGACCTCTTATCTATGAATTTTGTCACCAAAGATCTAACTTGTTATGTAACCTTTTTCTCTTTACATTGGGTGTTTGAACTTTGAAGACTTGAAAACAAGGATGGTCTTTGATTGTACACATAATGAGAAGAGCTTTTTACTCTTTAAGATAAGTTTGATTACCTCAAATCTCATATCCAAATCCATCAACAATCCTCGAGATCTAAGATCTAATATCAAATCCAAGGATCTTTGGCCTAACCACCCCTCATCGGGTTAGAGATACATAGATTTCAAGCATTTTTTTGGGGGGGAGGGGGGGAGAGGGAGTGTTGGGGGATTTGAGGTATCCTCTTTGATGGAGGTCGGATTTGGCATGGGCCTCATGCCAAATATGGCCTCAATCCATGAATCTACGTATCTCAGGTTGCTTTTGAATTCATCCTTAGTGTCTCTCAAGCAATGATGTGTAGTAGAACCCACTCCTTATAGGCAACTGGTAGGCTCGTTGATGTATCTTAGTATCACTCGACCTGATTTGTCACATGCGATCCACATTGCCAGTCAGTTCCAACATGCTCCTACAACGGTTCACATGAGTGTTGTTCTTCGCATCATCAGATATCTTAAGGGAACTGTAAATAAGGGAGTATTTTTGTCTTCTTCTTATGAATTAAAGTTAATTGCTTATACTGACTCAAATTGGGGAGGTGACCCTAATAATCATCACTCCACCACTGGTTTCTGTGTTTTTTTAGGAGAATCATTGATTTCCTAGAGATGTAAAAAGCAGCAGAAGGTCTCTTTGTCCTCCACCGAAGCAAAATATAGAGTCATGGCGTCCATCACCATGGAAATTGTATGGATTCAGCGTCTTCTAGAAGATATGGGAGTTCACATTGGAGAACCAACAAAGTTATGCTGCGACAATAAAAGTGCAATTTATATTGCCAAGAATCACACTTTCTATGAGCGAACAAAGCATATAGAAATGGACTGTCACTATGTCCGAGAGAAATATTTGAAGGTCATTGATCTCCCGTACGTGACGTCTGAATATCAGTTGGCGAACTTCTTCACTAAGGCTCTTTATTCGTCTAGGTTTCACTTCCTTCTTGGCAAACTTGTGGTCATCACACCGTAAGTTTGAGGGGGGGTGTTAAAATGTAACTTCAAATTTCATTACATGTATATATATATATATATATATATATATATATATATATATATATATATATATATATATATATTTATTTATTATAATACCCGAAAGGGTATTTCTGTAATTTTCCCTTTTACGCATATTCCCTTTGGAATTATGTTTGTAATTATTTTCTTAACTTTTTCTTTTTCTTTTTCTTTTAATATTTTTTATCTTTTATTTTTTGAACCACATTGGGGGCCTCCCAATAGAGTCGTTGGGGGCTCCCAACGACTCCTTTGGGAGCCCCCATGTTGGCTCCTCTTGTGTGGATGTGTATATATAGGGGTGCTCCCCCTTTGTAAAAATAAGCATTTCCTTTTTGGTTAATGCATTCATCGCATGCCTTTGTGTATGTTTGATTATTTTATGCTTGTATGCGTATTTGTTCAAGTGTTGTTTGAGTGCATTTGAGCACATCTTTTATAAAGTATTAGTGCTTGGATGTGGATTGTCTCTTCGTGAACATCTTTACAGAAGTTTATATGGAACCACCTCTTGGCATGAATTTAAATGGTAAAATTTTGAAATTAAAAAAGGCATTATATGGTCTTAAGCAAGCTCCTAAAGCTTGGTATGACAAGTTTAGTAATGTATTAATCAATTTGGGTTTTATCTCTTGTTATACTGACACTGCTATTTTTGTTAAGAAAACAGATGACTCCATTGTTATTTTACTTCTGTATGTTGATGATATAATCATCACCGTAAGTGACAAAAAGAGAGTAAATGATGCTAAGATTATGTTAAAGAAAACTTTTGATATGTTTGACTTGGGGTTTTTGAGATATTTTTTAGGTATTTAAGTGGTGTATTCTCCTCGAGGATACATTCTATCTCAAATGAAATTAGACCAAATCAGGAGTTTCAGATGAAAAGAAAGTGGAAACTCCTGAAGTTATAAATGCAAAGTTGAGACTTGAGGATGGCGTTCTTCTTGAGGATCCTACCCCCTATCGGCAATTGATTGGATCCCTTACTTACTTATCCATCACCCGTCTGGATATTGCTCATGTGGTTCATGCTGCAAGTCAATTTCAGCATGCTCCTACTACAGTTCACATGGCGGCCGTAATGCGAATTGTTCGATATATCAAGAACTCCATCTCCAAAGGGCTTTTCTTATCCTCTTCTTCATCTCTTGAATTAACTGCTTATACTGATGTTGATTGGGGGGAATCCCAATGATCAAATCTCAACTACTGGTTTTTGCATTTTTCTAGGAGATTCTCTCATTTCATGGAGATGTAAGAAGCAACAAAAAGTTTCTCTATCATTCACTGAACTGAATATCGGGCTATGGCGATGACAACTATGGAAATTGTGTGGCTTAGAAGTCTCCTCTGTGACATGGGCATCCTCATTTCTTCTTCCACCAAGATGTGTTGTGATAACAATAGCACGATCTACATCGCAAGCAATCATATATTCCACGAGCGTACCAAGCATATTGAAATGGATTGTCACTATGTTCGAGACGAATTTCTCAGAGGAACCATCACACTACCATATGTTACTTCAGAATATCAGTTGGTTGACTTCTTCACTAAAGCGCTTCCGACTCCGCGTTTTATGTTTCTTCTTGGCAAACTTTCGGTCTTCTCCCCGTAAAGTTTGAGGAGGCCTGTTAAAATATGTATATATATACATATATCTCTTTTTTTCATTCAAATACCCGATAGGGGTATTTTGGTAAATTATATTATACTTTTTTATTTTAGGTTTTTCTTTTTCTTTCTTTTTATCTTTTTCCTTTTTCTTTTTCTTTTTTTTTGTCTTATTGTATTTGGACCACTAAGGAGCCCCACCCATCTAGTCGTTGGGGCTCCAACGGTCACATTTATGATCGTTGGGGCTCCCAACGACTAGAAGGGAGCCCCTTTTGTGGTCCCTCTCCAACATATTGGCTCCTTTATAAATAAAGGAGCTCTCTCACTTGTAAAGCAAGGCTTTTCAGCCCACTTTGTCTCTTCTCTTCAATAATATCCTTTTGCCTTTAGGCACTTCACCCCTTAGTGGGTTATTTATGCACTTTACGTGCTTGTGTTCTTGGATCTTGGTTTGACTCTTTCAAAGAGATCTTTTGATTATTGGTGCTTCCGTGTTTTTCATTACAATAAGAAGAATAGATGAAGTGTTTGGAAAGCATAGTCGAAGCGTGGGAGAATCGAGGTTCCCATCAAGTTTCGGAAGCGAGGAGTATCGTGCTTTGGAAGCGAAGTGTATCGCGCTTCTGAAGCAAGTTCCAGAAAGCGGACTTCCCACATATCTAAAAAGCTTTTGGTAACTCTGGTTAAAACACTTGGAGTCCATTAAAAGAAGAGGACTCTTGGTGCCGTACAAGAGGCACTTAAAAATAGAGATGATCATAAAAACCAACTTAAGAATCAATAAGCACTAACATTAACTAGAATCTCCTTGGTTTCTCTACTTTTTCTCCAGTCATGCAAGGATGACATCTTGTCATTCCTTTTGTGTTTCTCTTATAATTGAAAAGTTTTCTTTGTCCGACTTTCCGGAGGAAAAGAGTCAACAATGATTGGCATGTTTATCCATAGTGAAAGAATAGAGCAATGATGAGATCCTAGGTTTATTATAGCATTTTGTTTGAACAAGAAACATATCAACAGGATTATAGGAGAAGCTATTCGGACCGATTGATTGCTGCTTAAAGCAGCTGAAGCACCATCTTTGCACCAAAGAGGGAGATTTCCATGGTGCCACAAGGATTTGAAAGAAGTATTCATTCTGTTTACTCCATTCAAGAAGTTCATGACCATATGACAATGTTGTTGGTTCAGAGTTGTGGTTCTAGGTGTATGGGACATACATATCATGACTTATAAGATTGATGTGTTCTCTGGATTCCAAGTTCCCCTATTGGTTACATTTGTGAGTGGGGGCAACTTTGCTCGGAATAACTGCCTAGTGTTGAGATCTCAGTCCATAGTTTTCTTTGTTTTATATTTGAACTTGATTGAACAGATATTCCAAAGTTAAAAATCTAGAAAGCATCTCTATAAGTGACACTCTTCCATTATTTCAGGGTGGATCATGAAATGCTTAAAAGCATCCTGGTAGTAAAATTGATCAACTTTGAAGCAATGAGAGATATACTTGATTCTTGAAGCAGGTATTGTAATGAAGTATGCAGAAAACTAGAGAATGCTAAAAGCATTCACAATTACCAACAATGGTCCAATACACGATAGATAATAGCCAAGTCCACTGTGGGACAACATAAACAAGCCTTGAGAAAGGCACAAACTAAAAAATAAATGCTCTTTATTGAAGGAGAGAGCTCTAAAGCATTAAGAATACAAAGGGGTTCACCCCTATTTATACACCCACAAGGGGTCTCAAAAGGAGAGCCAAAAGGGGGCTCCCATAGAGTCATTGGGAGCCCCCAACGGTCACAAATGTGACCGTTGGAGGCCCCAATGACTCTATGTGGGGGCCCTTTTGGGTTGGATTTTGAGGCACAAAATAAAAAGAAAATAAAAAATGAATACAAAAAGAAATAGTTGTTTACTAAAACAACTATGTGAAAAGTCGATAATACCCCTATATATATGTATAGTTACATATATTTAAACAGATATGGCATCTTAGTTCTTGTTCTGACCTGGTTTTCCAGCAGCATACCAACCACATGATCCCTTGTGAATAATTGTCTGATGTTGTGGCAGAAGCATAAGGGGGATTTATGTAATTCTTTTAACATTGTGATTCATGTTAACTTTTTTGATTGATTTCACTGAGCATAGCTGAATTTTCCTCGATAGAAACCTGTCATATTTTAAAGCTTTTCTCTGCCTTGCTGCCTCTTGAGACCATCTCAATGGAGTTGCAATGCAATGTATAAATTAAGTTTGAAGCAACTTGATGCCATCCGTTTATATATGGCAACCTAACTTACCATTGCATAGCAAGTATTCATTCATATACATATATATATATATATATATGAATTTCTTTTTCTTGTTGTATATCACATACCGAACCACTACTAAATATGATGTACAACATTATAGATGGCAGAATCGAATGGAAGAATAGCACTCTTGTCATCCATTATGAAACCCATCAAACTTTCTGACTTCAATTCAGATGTTAATAATAGTCATGAATGTCTGGTTCTGCCAAATTTGCAATCTTTGATTGTTGTTCATCCTCTTGTAGATTTCCCTTTTGAAGGACTATTGACTAATTAGTGATTCTTTGCCAACTGAAATACTGCATGTATGTAGTTTAGGAATTAGATTGGAGATGGCAATTTCGCAGGGTTATTATGGCTTGCATGATGAATTGCAGGGATGACTTCTTTTCTGGATGGTTGAATTCACGTCAAGTTTCTCTTTCAAATTCTTCTCTTTTGCATGTAACAGTGAATTGATTTCAGGTTTCCAGTCAGAATCTTGGTAGTTACTGACATTTACTTGCTAACAGAGGAAGAGGCCACAAAGGTTGAGGGTCCAAAAAGCTGTTTATCAAGAAACATTACATTGGAGGAAGCCACAGACACAATACTGTTCTGTAGCTCCATTGTTCACAGTCTAGCATACAAAGCTGCAAGCATTGCTATGGAAAAGGAGGAATCCCTTTGCCTTGAAGATTCCAGGCCCACTGTTACCATCTTGGATAAGTCTGGTCTAACTGATACCAGAAATCCAAGTGGTTCCTCTGGAAAGCGGATGCAAAAATCACAAAGGCCTAGAGCAAAGCAACAACCGCAAACAAATGATATCCGCCCCTTCAACAAGACCGAAGAAATGAAAATCCCAGAAACGAAAATCCACCATGTTAATGTACCAAAGCAGCCTGATAGCATGAAACCTCCGAAGCTTGAGTCCAGGTGCAATTGTTCAGTAATGTAGTGAGAGAGGTGCTCCCCCCCACTCACTCCATCTGAGAGAAGAGGAGGTGGCTGAGAGTGGGTGTATGTACTTATAGAGATTTGTAGGGTGGGGAAGGCTGGCAGAGGGCAGATCACCAAGTGGTGCCCCACGATTTTCATTTCTGATTTATTTATTGGTGAGAAAACATCAATCAGTGTGTTGGTGATATAATCATGTAAAATGGTGGTTCTGGTTTGATTCAAGGAGAGATCTGTGGTCTGTCTTCTTTGTTGTTGCTTGTTGTTTTCATTCCTGTGAATATAAGAATAAAAATTAGATTTTTGAGATGATTCTTTCGTTTAAACTTGGATCCATTCTACGGTAAACATTTCAATACAGTGGGTGGAACAACCTCATAATAGCTTCAGCAGGGCCAACCTCTCTCTCTCTCTCTCTCTCTCTCTCTCTCTCTCTCTCTCTCTCTCTCTCTCTATATATATATATATATATATATATATATATATATATATATATATATATATATATATATATATATATTTGGGGGATAATCCCTCTAGGATTTGAACCTGAGTCCTTGGTGCAACTTAACCATCCAGCTATCTCATTCGACCTAGACCAATATAGATTGAAAATCTAAATATGATTGGATAGAAAGGTTTATTTCCATTCTTCCTATTCGTTTAGACTATTCGTGGGTAGCCAACATTTACGGAATGAGATACCATAGTAACCAAAATCTTCTCAGAAGCTCGAAGGCTCAGTTTTCAAGGCTTTAAGGGCATGTTTGGAGATGAACAATCACAGCTGAGAAAGTAGAAGCTGTGATTGTTGAGAAAATCCTTTATCAGATGACATTGCAAACAAGCCCTAAGAGTAGGTCGATTTTGTAGAATTAAAAACTTACTTTTTTCCAATATAAAAATCAAGTTTCTTTGATACTGGACACGCAATTTCCTTGTTAAAGAATTTGTGCTTCCAAAAAAAAATGTGTTTTCTTTATCAAGTTCACATATCTAATGCATATCTATTTATGAAAAAGTTAGCTAGATGCATTTGAGTAAAATGGGCAATGAATTGATGTGACCACTCATGGATGCTCCACCTGTATACAAGCCATTGATGTACGTACAATTTCTTGGTGATGAGATTTTTTTCACTAATGGTCAGCACATTAAGTTAAACATGTGATACGTGTTGGGATCCCTATCACAAGAAAAAAATGAAAAGGGAAGTGTTAGGAAGAAAAGTGACTTTGACTCACAAAAAAAATACAGACAAGCTATGTCACATAGGTGCGGGTGCAGATGCTAATGTGGCGACGTGACACTTTAAAAAAACTTGGGTGCAGGGGGTGTAAGGAGGGTATATATATATATATATATATATATATATATATATATATATATATATATATATATATATATATATATATATATATATATATATATATATATAATATGGATAAAAAATAAACTTGATTAGGGTTAACTGAATCTACTTTTGAATAAAAATAAACCTCAATGTGGTTGGCTTCACCTAACACAAAGGAAGTTGTGTCCAAGTGTCGCACCCGCCTGGGTGCGGGTGCGGGTGCGATGCCCTGTTATAAGAGTCTGTGTTACATAGCAGACAAGGAACAAGAAATTTTGAACTTTGAGATTTGTTTACATATTTTTTTGTTTTTCATATGATAAGGTGAAAAATGGAACCTTCAACCTAAAGTCATGGCCGGCAACCAATATTTTTTCAGAGTTATATGTTGCATACTAAATATGCATACATTATCTTTATGAGAAAACAAGTTGAGCTTCATGGGGTCTGGTGGACAGCACATATGCATTGATTCATCTATGGTCTTTGTGCATATTTTAGACGGTGAGGATACCAAATCACTTTCCTAAAAGTGCTTGATCTGCTCTCGGCCTGGTGGACTGCCCGGGGTTTACTTTATAGTTAAGCAGGCCCAAAAAATCACTTGTATTTCTACAAAGAGAGCGGTCCTGTCAAACACTGGGTGAGATTAGCAATGTCTCCCAACGTTTACAACTATAAACCCCGCCCCCTCTTTACTGTAGCTCAGTACAAGTGAGACCCACAGAGGTGTGAGGTTTGTGGTTGTGAACCCTGGGTGATTGCTAATGTCACCCAGCGTTTCACTAAATCCTTTCTCCCCTACAAAGGTTCCTTGTCAGAAAAAAAGAAGAAGCTTGTTCAACCATTTCTCATTTATTATAAGTTCATATCAAGTAGAATATGAGCTTATCATTATAAGCTCACATAAACTAGAATGCGAGCTTAATTATCATCAGATAAGCCTAATGAACCCATAATCAACTGAACTGAGCCGAGTTAGAAGCAGCTTGATTCATGTAGCGAGTCTCGTCTATGGTTTTGCTGTGTCTAGTCACAGATCTTGTGATATTTTTAAAAAATGAGTGTTTAAAAAAACTTTTTTTAGAAACATCAGTATATATATATAAATCTATAACATATAAGCTCATCAAATATATACAGAGAATGAAGATTATGCTACCCCTATTCAGCTAGGTTACATTAGGACCTACCAAAAATAATAGTTCAAGATGTTTTATGTTAGATCTGAATCGTTAGATGTGTTTATCATAGCATAGCAACCATTATTTTTTTTACTTCTTTAAAACACATTTATTGAGTACAAAATGATAAATACATTTAAAGGTTCAAATCTATAAGGTTTTTAGTATGTGACTCAATCCCAATGGAAAATGGACTCAAAATCCAAATCCAAACAAGATTTCGCAAGTAAATTTTGGATCCCATAATAGAGTACACGTCAAATCTGAGCAGTTAAAGGGTCTACCTAAATTGAAGACATTGGTGCTAGACCTGATCATATTATATGGTGATATCCTGTCTGACCTGAATCTTATCCATATAGGGCCAGCTTTATGAATCACGTTTTTCCATTCTTATCTATTTAGATCTAAATCTTGTATCACTTTGCAATCTTTCATGTCATCTTTAATTGCCTCCTCTCAAGCCTTCATTGGTCTTTCCTGACTACTTGTACCAAGTCAACATTTTTCACTGGTGTCATGTTCGTGCAACATGTCCAAATTATCTTAAATGACACTCACTTATTTTATATTTTATTGGTTTGACTTATTAGTGCATTCTAATATATTCATTTTTAATTTTATCATTTCTTGTAACCCCGGATATTCATCTTAATATACGCATCTCTACAACATACATTTTGTCTTGTAGTTTTTTAGTCGCCCAACATTTAGCTCTATATAATAGTGTTGATCTCATAGTAGTCTTGTAGAGACATTCTTTTAGTCGTAGAGGTACTCTTTTATCACATACCACACTACTAGCTTGTCTTCACTTAACCGATCTGACATTTATCCTATTAGTGATATCATCTTCAAAACTCTAATTTTGTTGTAATATGTCTCCATTGTTGAATAGACATCTCTTGTATGCTAATGTAATTGGTATCACCGTTCTATTAATTCATAAACCATTTTTCTTCAACATGCTCTTCCAAGGTTCTAGTTGCTTTTGTGTATTGTCTCTATCTTGACTAACCAACACTATATCATTTGCAAAGAGCATATGTTAAAGATCCTTTTTGCTCCGGGTTTGACATGAAGATTCTTCCCCCCTTAGCCTTGGATCTACCCTATTCATAATCCAATATGCAGGAATCATCCCAGCTCTAGGATCCACTTCAGGGAAACCCGCCCAGCCTTAAGTTCCACTCAAGCTGAGATTTTGGTGGGATACCCCCTTAGAATCCTATCTAGGGTAGGATTGTGCTTGTATTGTTTACTCTTTTGCCCTTCTACATTCTTATATATAGATGTACTATAGCTTAGTTTATTTTTAATTAAAATTATTGAGTGATTCCTCTTTTCTTAGTTTGTGTTCATGTGAGTGATTGCTTTCAAGGGAACAGTTCTTCTGTCTCACCTATCCGCCATCACCAACTAGTTGAGAATGTGTTTCTCCCTTCCAACTGATACCCTATGTCACTTGCCTTGTTCCATAACCATCAAAGAGAGGTGTCTCTCTCTCTTTCTATTGGTTTCCCCTTGATTGTGTTTTCTACCCTAGGATAAGCCCTGTCACATGCCATCACTTCTTCGTATGTATGACCGTGCCCCTCCCTAGGACACAACTCTCTCCTCCAGCACTCGCATGCCTAGACACCTCTGCCTAACCGTGTCCCTACCCTGTGACACAATCCATTCTCTCTTGTCACCTGACTGACCATGTCTCTTTCCCAGGGACACATGCTACGAGTCTTCCCCCTTGTTGTACCTTGTAGCGTGTCCATCTAGACTTGTCCCTCTTCGTGACCAGATCTACCTGACACCTATAGAAATCAAGTCTTGACATTTGGTATCATAGCATACTCCTTGGGACACATGCAACCTTTTTGGTTTCTATGCAGCGATCTTGGGAGCCACACCATCCATCCATCCATTCACTTTTTAACACTGCATCAAGGGCCCACGTCCTTTACGATTTTCGTACAGGTTCAATTTGACTTTTTTATTTACTTTCTTAATCGTATTTTATATAGTTGTGTTTGATTCTTTGTCATGTTTGGAGTTAGATTAAACCCAACACTGATCTACCATGAGTCCAGAGGACTGAGATTGTTTATGTCCCTATGATGTCTTTAGTGTATCTCTAAGAGCTGGAGAAATGTCTCAATGAATTTTTCTCAGCCTGCACCAAGTTCAAATTCATATTTTAGTGCAGCCTAGGCACCTTTAGGAGGGTCTGACCAACCCAAGTGTTTGTTAGTTATTTGGAGACGTGTATGCCTTGAGTGCAGGAGCCCCATGCCTACCCAGCCGTATATGCGTTCGGTGTGATTGATATTATTATGGTACATCTTTTTTGGATATCCCTATCAAGTTCTTATTTTCCAAGGACTAGTCACAATGACCACGTCAGCTCCGTTAATTTGAACTAGGGGTGGCAATTTCTGACACGACCCGCCAACCCGCCTCTTAGGCGGGTTCGGGTTGGGCTTAAGCCAACCCGTTTAATAAACGGGTTGACCCGCGTAACCTATTTATTAAACAGGTCGGGTTCGGGTTGGGGGTATGCCAACCCGGCTGACCCCCAACCGGTCAACCCGCCAACCTGCCTACCTGACAACCCGATCCGTCAACCCGCCAACCTGACCCGCCAACCTGAAAACCCGTTTACCCGACCCAACCCATTTATTAAATGGGTTGGCGGGTCGTGTCGGGTTACCCGTTTATTAAACGGGTCGGGTTCGTGTTTGCCACAGCCGACCCGTTTAATAAACAGGTCGGTTCAGGTTGAGGTATGCTGACACGCCAACCCGCCAACCCGACCCGATTGCCACCCCTAATCTGAACCTAGACAACGAGGGCCCAAGCCCTTCTTGAATCTATAAACTTGGAGACATGTGACATGACTATAGCTTAGGAGATGGTAGGGGAACTATGTACCGCATTTGAAACCCAGTCTGATAAAGTAGACAACCAAATCACTAACTTGAATTAGACCGTGGGTGGCCTCAAGGAGAGTATCAGTGCTCAACAAAAAACTGGATGAGCATTTCTGATAGCTAATCACTGGTATAGATGGTATCTAGAACCAGTTGGACAGATGTCACGATCATTGCAGGGTGTCCAACTTAGGCGGCCAGTCTTCAAGTTTCCTAAATGGTCCTTATCAAGCTCGACAACCTAGGCTAGAGTTTCTGAAGTTTGCCAAAGCAGACCGCATGAGTTGGTTGTTCCTAGCTGAGTAGTACTTTTGCATCGCGAAAACACCCGACAAAGACCAAGTAGCCTTTGCCTCAATCTACTTAGAGTAAGAAGTTATATGATATACCACTGGTTGGAAACCCAGTTGGGGATGCCAACTTGGGAAGGGTTCTCTAGAGACTTAGTGATTCGGTTTTGACCATTATCTTATGTCAATCACCATGTTATGTTCTCCAAGATTTTCCAATAGGGCAACATCATTTTATACAAGGTAGAATTTGAGAGGTTGAGTAACCTCATTATCGAGTGGTCCTAAGAATCATTGATTGAGACATTAATTATGTGCCTCAAGCCAGAACTGCATATCAAGGTTTAGGCTGCGAGACCCATCTCCCTAATGCAGGGCTTCAAATTGGCACGTGTGGCCGAGGAGAAGCTCTCTAGGATGAGCTCATGTTGGATCCACTTTTATGGGGAATCCAACCAGAGGTTCACACCCCAGGTGAACCCATTCCCTAGCAGGGCAGGGCAGTGTCCCATCCTTCTCTGGAGACCGTCCCCTAGAGGCCTGCTAATTGGTCTATGGTTCTCTCTTTGCAGTCAAGGCATGCACCAGAGTTGCACCCTAATATGGAAGTGAAGCAGCTCTCTCGTGAGCACACGGAGGAGTGTTGCAAGAGGGGCCTCTGCTATCACTACGATGAGGTATGGACAAGGAACCACAAGTGTAAGGTCTTGAATCTGTACTTATGTGAGGATGATGAGACCAGCGATGTCGAATTGATTGATATAACATAGAGGATCTGCCCCTAGCCCTGGATCCACCCTTATTAGGATCCAATTTGCAGAAGTTGTCTCAGCTCCAGGATCCAATCCAGGGAAACCCACCCTAGTCAGGATCCAATCTTCCCCCGCACGTGCCTCTATTCCAAGTTGTGATTTGTATACTGTAGTCAGGTCTGCAGGACCGACCCCTCTATGAATCAGGTCCTGACAACATACACCAAGAAACTTTTACATGGATACAAGAAGTTATTTCATCCATAAATAAAGCAAAATTTTATGGGCGTAAATTAGACCCTTGATGTAACCCAACCCTAATTGGAAACAACTTTTTCTTGCCACATATAGTTCTAACTAATATAACTGCGCCTACATGCATATCTTAAATTATTTTAACATATCTATAAGGGATCTATTTCTTCCTTAATATTGATCAAATTAAATTCATTGAAACTCTATCTTAAGTTTTCTCCAAATCTATGAAAATCATATGCAAATTTTTATCATTCTCTCTAATTCTTTTTATAAGTTGTCTTAATAAGAAAATAACTTTTATCATTGACCTACCAAGCCTAAAGTCAAATTGATTTTTTGATATACTTGATTATATTCTCAAACGTTGTTTCATGCAATTTCATGGTGTAGCTTATAAGTTTAATATCCCTATAGCTAGAACAATTTGAATATCATCTTTATTCTTATATATATGAATCAACATACTCCATCTCTACTTTCTGACATTTTTGTTATAGACAAAATATTATTAAACAATTTAGTTAACCATGTTATTCTAATACTTCTCATTGACATCCAAAATTTCAATAACTTATAAGTTTAACCATAAAATTTCTACACATTTTTAGTTCTCTTCATCTTAAAATAAAATAATCAATTTGTGTTGAGTGTGTTCTATTATTAAAAGTTATCAAGTGTTCATATTTTTTTGAAAAAATGTACTTGCTACTGCATGATCAAAAGCAATTGTAAAATTTAGAATCCTTTTGCCTTTCTCATTCTTATTTTCAAATCCATATCCTCTATGAATTCTCCAAATCCATTTTTGGTTTTTCCTACATATCCATTATTCTCTGATATATTGAATTGTTTTTTCTATAAAGTTCCAAAAATCTTGTCTAACACTTTTACTTAATCTTTATTGAGGTGTGTAGGCACTAACAACTAGGGCCGGTAGGCGAGCCGAGCAAGAGCAGCTCATTAAGGCTACGCCTCATCATGTGCGAAGCTGAGATCGATCTCTTTACGAGCTGAGCTTGGGGAGCTGATCATGAGCTGGATAATTTTCTTTAAAAAATATATATTTTAAGTTTTTTTAAGTTTGATAATATATAAAAATATATATAATATTATATGTAATATATGTATAAAATATATAATATATAAGTATATAATATGTAAAAAGAGCCTGTACGAGTTGAGTCGAGTTTGCCATATATGTTCATGCTTGGCTCCTTTACCTAAACAAGTTGGCTCGTAGCTCAACTCATCGAGCTCAATTTTTGAGCCGAGCTGAACAACGAGTTGCTCATCTTATTTCCCAGCCCTACTAACAACATTAAGGATTTTTCTATCTAAAACAATCGTAAGCTTAATGATTTGATTACTTATCCATTATACCTCAACAACTTTGTCTTGCAAAAAACCATCAACCAAAATCCTTACTCCATTTGTAGAATTGTTCTTTTATATAAACTATAACTTAAATCCATCTACCAGGTCTCCAGCTTTTTCTCCTTTCTATTTTGTCACCTATAAATATGTAATATTTATTTTCCTTTTCTTCATAGTATCAACTAATTCATCACTCTTTCCTATTAGTGTTCATATATTCTATGATGTCATTTTAATCTTTCTACTAACCTCTTTTTGTGTACACATGTTTATTTTCTGCTACTATTGGGTTACACCTTAGTCTGCTCTTATGAGGTATAACCCTTTCACCTTGCATGCTTTTCACTACAACCAGGTTTTATCGTAGCACGTTGCTTGTGGTGAACGCCTTGTACCCCAGGTTTCACAATAGTGTTGCTTGCAGGGACTGTTCTACACCCTTGCCAACTTCTCACTATGATCGAGCTTTGTTATAGGGCGTTGCTTGCGATGAATGCCTTGTACCCTTACTCACTTCTCACTACGATTGGGTTTCGCCATATCACGCGAAAAACACTCTAGCATGAAACAAAATTTTCTTAAGACTCATTTTCATAGGATGTGAACAAAGAGTTTCACGGGATTTGCCATTGACGCCAACCCTCTTCCTTTATCCAAATTTAGGGCTAGAACTAGGCAGGTCGACCCCCCCCCCCCAATGGCAGAGTTCTTGTCCATTTATATCCCAAGACCCCTAATAATTTTAGGAAGGTGAATTGGTAAAAGTTCTGATCCATGTAGCATATATCCAAATCAGAATCTAATTCAAAACCAATATATTTAGGTTTAGTAGAATCTAGGTAGGGATGGCAGTGGACCGGGGCTCCGCCCCGCCTCACCCCGTTTGGACTGAGGATGGAAGACATGAAACTGGGATGGAGGCGAGGATGAAGGTTAAAATCAAAACCCATGCGGGGATGGAGGTGGGGATGAACTTACACTTTTCCTCTTCCAATCCCCGCCTTGCCCCCGTCCCCAATCCTTCTAAGGGATGGCTATGGACTGAAGCGATGGGAGGGGAGGCAGTAGGAGAAGGACCACGCGCCCAGCTGGTACGGAAGCGAGGGATATGCCGGTCGTCTAGTGGTCGGAGAAGACTAAGCAGCACAGCAACTCCGGTGGTCGGTGGTCACAACTGGTCGGAGGTTGATGAGGGGCAATTTGCGCATCACAACAACGCATCAGTACCTTGAGCGTGCGCCTCGCCTCTGAGGCGTACTCTTCAGGTACTGAGGTGTACGCCTCTCACAACACTGTTCCATATATTTTGTCTTACTCTTACTCAACTTAAAACCTCTTGCTTCCAATGTCGATCTCCATAATTCTAACTTAGCATTAACCCCAGCTCTAGACTCATCAATCAAAACAATATCATCAGCAATGAAGTAGTGATGGGAGTGTGGTCATGCCAAATGAATTGCCTAATAATGGTTTTCATCTTCTTTAAAGTAGCAGCTGCAAGTCGAAAGCATTGCATTCAAAATAGTGGGAAGGTAGAGAATATTGACCTTATGAGTATGATGTGTCCTGCCATAGATAAGAGTTAATCGTTTTATGTTTGCCTTTTCGTCTGTTTTTTTTTTTTTTTATTTATAACCCGAAGAAACCACACCCGACACAGGCCTGGTCGCGCTGGTTCAGCCAGCCATACCTACAGTCATTGTGTCAGCAACGTAAAAGGACGAGGGTAGGATCTCTGTTCCCGGGGTCTATGTTAAGCGTTGGCTTGGGCAGAGAAGTGACACCCATGAGTATCGAACCTTGACTGCCCGTCAAGCAGCCATGGACCTACCCCACTGCAACCCCTCTTGGGGCTCTTCATCTGAACTTGAGAATGTGTTTCTCACACATTGATCTCTTAAGCGCGGCTTTAAAGAGAGGCAACCTTTGATAAGTTACTGGTATCTAGGTCAGAATTGGGCAAAAGAATTTGGTTGATCCAAGTTAAATTTGGGTCAAATGCAAGCCATTTTACTTTCTCCACACAAAAATCAATGGCTTGCTCCCTTTTTATGTATCCACCACTAGGGATGCACAATGAGCTGAGCTAGCTCAAGGTTGGCTCAAGCTCGACTCGTTAAAGCTCAGCTCGAACTCGAACTCATTTGCAAAAAGTAAATGAGTCAAGCTTGAACAAGGTTTGAGGCTCGAAACATATAAAGTCAAGCTTGAACTCGAATAAGCTCAGTAAGCTCAATTAGGCTCGGTTGTTATAATTATATAAAAAAAAATTAGATTGATATATCTATGTATTTTGTTGATAATCATATCACAAAGAAGGGTTGGATAAAGCATTGGTCATCTTTGAAAAACGCATTTTACACCATTTAAAAAAAAATTAAGAACATTCTTAAATTAAAGGTTTTTCAACTCGACTGGAGCCGATCCCAAGCCATGGTTCAACCCGTTTTCCTTCACAAGCCAAGACGAGCCAGAGCAAGCTCGGATCGAAACCAGAGAGTGTGCATCCCCATCCACCACTACCGGGACTTGATTATGACTAAATCTAGGTCTCCTCCTTTGTCACAATGATTCGGGTGCAACCTGACATCTGACAGAGGTTCAACTCACAAGTTTCAAAAACATTTTGCAAAATAAGACACGAGAACGCATGTTTTTTAAACTTTTTAATCATAAAAAAACATTTTTTTTTATTTTATAAACTTTTGTTGACATATATCAAAATATTAAAATTTATTAAAAACATTAAAATAATTTTTGAACATATTAGTATCCGTGTCAGCGCACAATCAAAATGATGTATCCCTGTGACATAAGTCTCCACCGTGAATCCGACATTCATACACGAATCTAGAACCAGTTCCGTTGTTCAAAGTTGATAAAATTCTATCAATCCCATATCCAACATGTTTGTAAACGGGTGTCAACACGTCGGATTTGGTTTAGATCCAAGTAAGTTCCAACCCGGATTTAAGTTTGAGGTACGGGAACTAGGTTCAAATAGGGTCCAATGGAGTCTAACATAAAAAAAACCATAGCTGAGTCCTATAAAGATTATATAAACCAGACCAGGTCCCACACCCGGATAGTAATTTTTATGTATTTTTTTTATATTAAAAAATCACGGGTCTTAATTGGAATTCTGGTATGAAATTTCACAAACCATATCTGCTACTTATACTAATTGGATCTTTTGAATCCGATTTGGTTTTTAATTGGACTTTCTTCTTTATCACCAAACCCTAGCCCTATAGGATTCGGTACGAGCCAGGTGTGGGTCAAAAACCGACCCATTGACAACCTAGTAGTCGGATTTTACTGGTTCCAGTTTTGGGCCATGACTCACAAGACCCGATTTATACCCCGATCGAGATAAGCATATTCCCTTAAATCCCACGTTTCCGTGATCCTAGCAAAATCAGAAAGACAGAACAGCTATCGGATCCGCATATTCCGTTCTCTCCTACACTCGAGCTCAGACATTTGACACCTCTGTGCTTCCAAAAATTAAGCTTCAGAAACATTTATTTCCACGTACGATTTAGAGCCAAATTTTTTAAGACTCTGTTGCTATTTTATACAAATGAAAGCCGCCCAATTCTTGCCTTGACGTTTGCGTTTTTATATAGTTACCTAATTCTGAAAAAATAATTTAGTGACCCACCAAAAACGTTAAAAAAATGTATTAAATAATCGAATGACGTTCAAATATTTCTTGTATAAATATCGTCCCTTCCTTCTTCCTCGAGCCGTGCACTCAGCGTCTCTGCTCTCTCTCTCTCTTAAGGCAGAGGGGGAACGAGGGAGATGGAAACCCTAATTCCTTCCTTGGTGGGGTTTCTTCTTCTGTACGCCTTCGCCTACGGCGTGATTTTCCGGAGGTGCCGGACCGCCGCCGACCGGGCCGAGTCAGCGAGCTGCGTCATCTCGCTCGCTCACGGCACCCCCGTCGCCATCATGGCAGCCGGCGCCCTCTTCTTCCGGCCGCCACCGCCCTCCTTCGCTTCCGCCAATACCCGCTTCCAGAATGCCGTCCTCGACTTCAGCCTCGCCTACTTCGCCGCCGACCTCCTCCACTACCTCCTCTTCCTTCCCGGCGACGCCCTCTTCATCGCCCACCACCTCGGCACTGGTTTCGTCCTCGCCACCTGCCGCTACCTCGTTGCCCGCGGCGCATGCGCCGTCCTCACCCTCCTCCTCCTCGCCGAGCTCACCAGCTTCTGCCAGAACGTCTGGACCCTCGCCAGGGCCCGCAGAGGTGACTCTGCCTACGCCTCCGCCCGGAATCTCTGCGATCTCCTCTCTCCACCGTTCTACGCCTTCTATTCCGTCGTCCGGGGCATCGCCGCCCCTATCTTCACCTACAAGATGGGGGCTTTTTATCTCAGCGGGGCGGCTGATGACGTGATCCCCCGGTGGGTGTCGTGGTCTTGGATGGTTGTTGTGGTCACGGCGATTGCCGTGAGCATCTTATGGATTGTGAATCTTTGGGTGGAATTGTATCAAGAGAAGGTCTCTAAGTCGAAGACGAAGTCATGTTCTGTTGCATATTCTAATCCGGAATCGGAATCAGGGAAGAAAGTTAGGTAAATGGGCATCCGTTTTTGTTCTCTTTTCTTCCCCTGCATCAGAGCAATAGAGATAGTGGGGTTTTCTCTTGTCCTTATGTTCATCTGTGTTTTGTGAATATATGGTTATTATGTTAACTGTGTAGTTGTGGTTCATGTATCGAGTCGTAGTCGTTAAATGCTTGCAGAACCATAAGAACATGCTTGGTTCATTAGAATTGAAAGCTTATTCCTTATAAAATTTGTGTTTATCATCATAACTCCATCAAATGCATAATTGCTTATGGTTGAGTTATGCCTAAGGAAGCCCTTGTTCTATTCCGTACGGAATGATGGTTTTCGAATGGTTAGTGAAACAAGAGGGGTGAGTTTGTTAAAATTGATAAGACAGTGATGCATTTGGATTTAGGTTATTGGATCATTTCTTTCGGACAAAAAACGTTTGTATAGCTTCAGATGATTCCAGATCCTCATTGTCTTCTTTGTTGAAGAAGTTTTCTTGTCTCAGCTTTCTAATTTTGGTCAAATGGTGACTTTAACCAGATTTAAAATGCTAATGTTAAGCTTGGCCTTTTTATTTTGATTGAATGGTAATTTGGACCTGATTTAGACTCTATACGTCTTTAAATGCAGCCTTTCAACTTTGGTTGATTGGAGTCCAAAATTTTCCATCTTGTAATTCTGGAACGATAGTAGTTTGGACCTCATTTAGACCTACAATCTTATGTTCAACCTTCCAAGTTTGGGTGAACGTTGGTTTATTGACTTATTCCTCACTTAAACTTTATATTATGATGTTATTATCATTCTCACATTAATTTTCTTTTTTGCATTTTGCAAAATTGCCTTCACATTTTGAAGGATGGTTTTGGAAAGGTTAATAGAAAGGGAGGGAGGGATTTGAGAAATTTGATATGTATTTGGATTAGTCCTAATAGAAACCATGTTGGGAAAAACCTTTTATTGGTTTGACGAAAGAAATTTTCATTCAAATATATTGCATTGATGATAAACAAGTCATCATACTAATAAAGAGAGGTTACAGGAATAAAACAGTGGACATATAAGATCAAATACTGTAATCTGTAAATTTAGGTGAATAAAATAGGCAGGATCTCTAGTGCATAGAGGTTGGACGTGTTGATTTGAAATCTTATTATTCATCAAGTTAACATCTTCTGCTATTCTTCTTCTTAAGAAAACACTTACCTGTGCTACTTACTGTAAGAAAATACTGGTTCATAAGCACTCGAGATTCTGTTGTCTTTGTTTTCTGTTGTTCATTTGCAATATTTCGAAAACTTGGATGATAATGCCGCTTTCCTTTTAGACCAAAAAGCTCGAGAAGTGTGAATATCAACCTGGAACTTGCAGAATAATAAACCACCAATGCCTTTATTTTGAGACATCTTCTTGCCTTGAGTTCACATACAGAGTAGAGATTTTCTTTGATATAGTATTGGTTGATTTTTGGCTATTCACTGTCCCAATTCAGAGATCTTTTATAGTTTGTTTTTTTTACTGCACAAAGCAATATAATCTATCGGGGTAATGATACCATGTACTCATTGAATTGTAATTTATTTATTTGTTTATTTTGTTTTGTTTTAAACTCTGGGTTATAGGTACACTAACATCAAGAATTCACGTCCCATAGCTTTAAACAAGACAGACTTGCATGCGATGAAATCAGGATCTTGGGGCATTCTCTTGTTGCTAGATTTCCAAAGGCACATTAGTTAGAGATTTGTTCTGCATAACGAATGTCAGTTTTGTGAATAACCAGTTGTTATATACTTGTTTTATATTTAATTGGGGAGGATACAGCCAGGCAGAAACTTCACATTTCCAGTTAAAACTTTTATAACCGTACACGTTGGAAAGCTATGCATCAATTGCACTTATTCAAGATGTGATAAAACTAGTTGTTTATGGAAATTCTGTGTCATGTAATGATGCTTTTTTATACTTTGAAATTTTCAAAAAAAATACAAAATAAGGAAAATATCAACCAAAAAGAGTGCCTGTTTGCATGCCTCTGAGCAATTTGGTTTTAATTCATTTATGTTTTCCTTCTCTTAATATGGTCATTGTAATACTGAAATTTAAAAGTCTTTACCTATTATTAGCTCAAAAATTATGATATGCTATTCTAGGGCCACTAGAATATGTTAACTGGAAATATGTGAACAGAAGTGTGAACTAGGCATTTCTAACACTTTTTTTGCAAATCCAACCCTGCATATGTATTCAACATGGTCCATTTGTTAGGAATTGACTGTTGGATCATGTATTTTTGATGAAAAAGTGTGATTTTTGGATGCTTGAATATTTACAAAAATTCTGAGCAAAAGATCCTTCCATGCATCAGAATTGGATTATCTAAGAATTTAAACCCAAGCATCTAGATGACATCTGTAAGGTGAAATTAATAAAAAAATAAAAAAAAAACCATGAAAATCTTGGTTTATACTCCAGTTCACATTATTTCCAGTTAACATATTCTAGTGGGCCCTGCTTTTCTATATATTCTGTAAACTGTGCGACTTTGTCACAATTCCATATTTCCTTGTCTTGTCTACCGTGTTTGTTTGTTTAGTACTTAGTATGAGAAGAACAGATGATGCCTGATAATTTCAACAATGATTCCCATCAGGAGTAATCTTGCAAATTCATGGGGCAATGCATTCATGCTCCATACAGCAATAGTTAGGCCTTCTCAAAACGATCATGGTTTTTCACAATGAGTGCATATGTCCCAACTTGACCAAACCATAGATGCATGCTGCTACAACTTGGGCCTCCAATTAACATTTTTCGGTGATCAATGAAGATGTCTATAGATGGATATTCTTGAAGAGATGAAACAAGCTGCAACTATGTACACTTATTCTACTGCTGCATAATTTTACCTTTCTTTCCCTGCAAGCTGGACATAAAACTTCACTGTAAAAGGAAATTTGAGTGACCACATTTCAGCGACAGTTGTATGAGAGAACCAGTAAAGGTAAAGAGAAAATTCATAGGTAAAATTCCAAGGAACAGGAAGAGATGCTAAGAGGACGTTTGCTTTCACCAGCCAAAGATGATTCCAAGGGCACATTCGGTTGGATCATTCTGATTTACTTTCTCATTTGAATTAGAAAGTGAATCTGATTTGTACAAGCAGCCGAACATAAAAACTTAAGCTGTGAGAAAGTGAATTTCATTTGCCTTTTTAAATGAGTCACTCTCTAATTTGCTTGAGATTCAAAATCACATGAGACCCCATGTGAATCTGAATCTCAAGCAAATTAGAAAGTGATTCTGAATCATGTTTTTTGAAAGCCGATGAGAATCATTCTCTCATTTTGGTGAAAATGATTTTGGTAGGATTGAAACAAATGCTCCCTAATTATGCGCAGAGATGCCTGCCTCACAAGTCCTGATTTTGCAAGACGTGAAATCAATCTTTGATTCACTCTAAACCTCATTTTCTCTTATCGGACTATTGTTGTAACAGACATCTTGATTGTTTGCTTCTGTGGATTACAAGCTTACTAATCATGTATCACAAGTAGGGAGATCTTACTCTAGTCTTTTGCCATGGACACCAGGTCACAAGATCATGCCCATCAGGTTGCAGAGTCGTATTAGTGTGGGCATTGTATGTCCCAAATACATAAATCGACATATCATGGGACGGTATGCTTTAGTTTGATTCCAAATTGGAATACATACAAATGTGGTTACATGTCATAAATATAACTCTCAACAAGAATGGAAAGTGTGCAGTTCATACTTTACCTCCTTTAGAGTTCCTACCATAGTTACCAGGATACAAAATGGATGAGAAGTTATTTGTGAAGCAGAAGCGAGGAAGCTAGTGTTTAAAGGTAGTATGAAATTCGAAACTGATATATTCTGAAAGCGATGTGTGAATCAGAATGAGTTAAATAGGTGTCCGGGCATGCCTTACCCAGCATTGGATCCATTTCTAGAGGTAGATTTGGTGCTGATTGCACCGAATCGGATCTCACAATAGGATTCCATACCAGGATAGTGTGTCATTATGATATTGAATTTTCTGCAAAGCAAGTGAAATCTATGATTTTCAATTAGAAAAGCTAAATTCATGTTGCACCTGATCTTACAAGGATCCCATATTTGTTTCCAACCAGATCTGAGTATGCCTCAATCATATTTCTTCTGTAATTGCGATGGGCAATTTGTGTTGGATCCAAGTCGTTTGCATCCCTGGATGCGTGATCCTTACTTTATTTTAGGGCTGTAAACAGCTCGGATTTGTGCTGGATCAACGTGGATCTGGACCAGAATGGGCCAGGATCAGGTGCCATCACATGGCACACTTTGAGTGTGCCTTAAGTCAATTGATAAAATTAGAGATTTTCTTTAGTTTAGTTTGAACACTTCCTCTCCAGATTCTGGTGTGTAGCAAGATGATGTGGAGGCCGATTTTCTGTTTGATACTTGGCTATTAAGCTGTGCAATGAATCAAGTTGGTTTAAGAGGCTGAAGCTCAATATTTGATTGGTACATGTTGCAATAGATCCATTCGTATAGATGGAACTAAAAATGATTTAGGGACTCCAAAGGACAACTTGTGATTCCCATCTATTTGTATTAGAATTTACAAGTCCTTCAACGAAGGCAACAGTAAATTCTTCTGGTTACGGCATCAAGTAATAACAAATGGTCATGAGGCCAAAGAAACAACCAAAATTCTCTACTAATACCACATTGTTTTTTCATTTATTTTCCACTCAAGACCAGATTGCACCAAGGGTCGAACATGTTAATGGCCCTTTGAAGCACAGACAGCATCAAATGCAAAAAATCCTGGCTCTAAATTGATAAAGAATCTAATGAGTCAGGTTCATTGCCAAAAAACTCCTTCCGACCCGAGTTCCGATTAAGACCCACAAATTTTCAATGTAAAAATTTAGAAAATTATTATTTTACCAGGTATGGTCCAAGTCTGGTTCATGTAGTTCTTATCGGGTCCGGGTATGGTTTATCTTATAGTGAACCTGATTAGACCTGGGACCGGACCCAATACCATACCCAAAATCGGTCCCAAGTCTGGTTCTACCTGGGTCCGAACCAAACCCAACCTGTTGACACCCCTATTCCCAGACGACACCCCTACTTCCTCCACACCTATTCGGCCAGCCTAGTAGAGACGTGTCTCTCTCTCCCTTGTTTATCCCTGTCAGCCCCTGGCCGTGTTCCCTGCCCTCGGACACGTCCCTCACCTTCCTCGCCCACATGCCCCCACTCGCCCGCTCTCTCTTGCCGCCCGCCGCAGCGTGCCTGACTGCACCCGGACACACTGCTCCCTACCCGTAGTTGCTGCTGGTGCAGTGTACCAGTAGCTGCCCAGACCTTGCCCCGCCCATGCGAGCGTGCCTCTTCCCAGAGATGTGTCCCGATCGGCAAACCCGGTTTGGATCCTATCAGCTTAGACCGAGCTCAACCTGGCTCGTTGTGCTCCCTCTACTCATGAGCATGTAGATTCCGTATTTACAGACTTTTGTACTGTGGGCAGCGAAACGTGATCGACTACCTAGGGCTCTGAGTGTACATGAATCCTTTTTAGTTCAAATCAAATTATCTTACCAAAGTGATATCTCAGCAAGCAAGGTGGCCCAGGTAGGTTCTCATTGACTTTACAAAATAGCTCCTGAAAGGCTGAAACCCACTCTTCTTTTAACAGTTTTAGTGGTACACAGGGGAGGGTGTTGTGATTAGGGTAGGATAAGTGAACATGCGAAGCAGATTATATGTCCCCCCCCCCCCCCCAACGCGCAAGTGCATGTTCTCGGGTCTGAATGAGTGCCACGTATGTAAGAACGTGGGGCAAATTTCCCCGTGTGTGTCGGCATCTCGGAATCTGGTTTGTTTGCAAAGACTTAAGTACCCATTTCCACCATTAACACCATGAAATGACGTTTTGAGTAAAGGACAATTTCCCCGTGTGTGTCGGCATCACTTAGCATCGGAATCCGGTTTGTTTGCAAAGACTTAAGTACCCATTCCCACCATCAACACCATGAAATGACGTTTTGAGTAAAGGACAAAAATGTCCTCCCGCCAGAATAGAGAAAGGGTTAAAATCATCATCGTTTTTGCCTTAAAGAGTAAACAATTTTGTTAACGGGAGCTCCTCGCAATATGTCACCCTAAACGTTCTGGCTCACCCTTTGACGATGCACCATCTATTGTAACATGAGCTCCCTTTGATGTCATCTGCTGTCGCGGGATCACCCTTTATCATCGTCTGTTGCCGTCAGAGCACCCCTTTTCCATCGTCTGCTACCGTCGGAGCACCCATTTTCATCATCTACTGTCGTCGGAGCGTAGTTGGAGCACCGTTGCTACCATCGGCTGCATCTACCTTCTAGGTGTTTCTCCTCCACTGTCAGATTAGCAAAACTTGTGTCCTTTCGGTGAGTTTTGTGTAAGGTTTCGTTATGTAAACAAATCGATTTGTAAATCTGAATGCTAAATCTTACAACTGGTTATACTATTCATGCTAAATAACACTTATTTTCATACTGAAACAAATCGATTTGTACCTATCCACCTTCTGGGCGTCGAAAAATAATTACCACGATTTGTTCTTATAAAGGCCAAACATTACAACGATATGTACTTATGAGGGCTAAATTTCTATAACGATTTGTAAGTTTGAATTTAACAATGATTTATACATTTAATGCAGTAGTGATTTGTTCGATGCAACAATGATTTATACGTTTCAAGCAATATCGATTTAGCTGATTTATGATTCATGATTTATACATTTAAAACAACCACAATTTATACATTTAATGCAGTAGCGATTTATGATTTACAACGATATATACTTATGAAGGGTTTGATTTCTACAACAATTTGCGGTTAAATTTATGTGTTGTGCATGTTAGCAATGACTACAATTCGTAAGACAAGAAAGCCTTCGTCGTTGGAGAAATCATCCTCCAATCCGATATATATGAGGGTTATATAAAGTACCAAAATATAATGAACATTGAGAATGAAAAAGACAGGAACAAATTGTTTGATATTTATTATGCGGAGCCTGATCCATCAGATATTGAAGATGAAAAGAAAACGAAGAAGGATGAGGAAGAACTAAAGATGAAGAAGAAGAAGAATGATGACAAAGAGAAGGAAAAGCAAAGGAAGAACGAGGAGGAGAATGAAAACTACACACACCTATGAGGCAAAAGGATTTCTTCTTGCCGACCATGCAAAATTAAATCTACATAAACATCATTCTTCATGTTATTTGTCATGATCGTCAGTTGCATCGCACTATACTATGCATCGAGTTGTTATTTACCATGCCAATAAAAGAAACGACTTATTGTATATGTGTGTTGACGATAGCGATTCACGTGACAGCGATTTAATGACAGCTACAACGCTGTGAAGCGATTTCAATTTTAATCGGTAAATGAACAATGATTTGAATATGCAAATTGCCACCGCAATTGCGCAACAATGTAAATGCCGCATGCACATGTTTCAATATCATAATACAAATATCTTACAAATTGACACTAGCAAACACATAATATGATACAAATCGATATACATATCACATAATATATTACAAATCGATATAAAAATTCAGCATAATAGCTTACAAATCGATATTAACAAACAAAACAATATCTCGCAAATCGATAGTATGTTACTACAACCGCAATTTGTGTTATACTATTCCAATATTTTCTATACAAAGGCAAATCGTTATGGCCGACATATACGTCATTGTGTAAATCACATAAATCGTCAACCGAAATCCAAGTCTCACAAGGCAGATCAATTTTTGACAACGAGCGGGATGTGGAACAACGTTTATTGTTGAATCTCAAACGTTACAATGATATGTACTTATGAAGGGTGCGATTTCTACATCGATTTGTATGTTTGAAGCAGTGATTTGTACGTTTAAAGCAGGAACAAATTATATGTTTGATGTTGACGATAGCGATTCACGTGACAACTATTTAATTACAGGTACGAAGCTTTGAAACGATTTCCATAGAAATCGGTAAATGAGCAACACGATTTGAACACGCAAATGGCCACCTCATGTCGCTACAATGTAAATTTCTCACGCACAATTTTCAATTACATACTACAATATCTAACAAATCGACACTAGAAAGCACTTAATATTTTATAAATCGGTACATATATCTCATAATATATTACTTTACCTATACCTATACCCTAAACTCTAAGCCCTAAATATCTTACTAAACCCTAACCCTAAATCCATAATATATTACTAAACCCTAAACCATAAACCTAAATCCTAAACCCTAAACCTAAAACCTAAACCCTAACCCTAAAACTAAACCTGAACCCTAAACCCTAAACTTAAACCCTTAATATCTTACTAAACCCTAAACCTTTAATATATTAATAAACCCTAACCCTAAACCCTAAACCCTAAACCCTAAACCCTAACCCTAAATTCTAAACCTAAAACCTAAAACCTAAAACCTAAAACCTAAAACCTAAACCTAAACCTAAACCTAAACCTAAACCTAAACCTAACCCTAACCCTAACCCTAACCCTAACCCTAACCCTAAACCTAAACCTAAACCCAACCCTAAACCCTTTAATCGTAATCCCTTTAACCCTAAATACTAAACTCTTTAACCGTAAACCATAAACCATAAACCTAAACCATAAACCCTAAACCCTAAACCCTAAACCTAAAACCTAACCTAAACCTAAACCTAAACCCTAAAGCATAAACCCTAATGCCTAAACCCTAACCCTAAACCCTAAACCCTATACCCTAACCCTAACCCTAAACCTTAACCCTAAACCCTAAACCCTAAACCGTTAAGATATTGTTTCGATTATTAATATAGATTTAAGATATTGTTTTGACTCTAAATATCGATTTTTAAGATATCAATACGAATTTCCAAATCAATTTAAGATATTATTCTGAATCTTAATATCGATTTCTATGCTGATTCTTTATATCAATTTAAGATATTGTTTTGATTCTTAATATCGATTTAAGATATTGTTTTGATTCTAAATATCAATTTCTAATATATCAATAGAAATTTCCATATCAATTTAAAATGTTGTTTTGATTCTTAATATCGATTTAAGATATTGTTTTGATTCTAAATATCGATTTTTAAGATATCAATACGAATTTCTAAATCGATTTAAGATATTGTTCTGAATCTTAATATCGATTTATATGATGATTCTTAATATCGATTTAAGATATTGTTTTCATTCTTAATATCGATTTCAGATATTGTTTTGATTCTAAATATCGATTTTTAAGATATCAATAGGAATTTCCATATTGATTTAAGATGTTGTTTTGATTCTTAATATCGATTTATGATATTGTTTTGATTCTAAATATCGTTTTTTAAAATATCAATACAAATTTCCAATTCGATTTAAGATATTGTGCTGAATCTTAATATCGATTTCTATGTTGATTCTTGATATCGATTTAAGATATTGTTTTGATTCTTAATATTGATTTCTATCCTGATTCTGTATATCGATTTATAAGCTATCAACAAAAATTTCTATATCAATTTGTATGATATTTGATCATCATTTTGTGTTATACTATGACAATATTTTTGTAACAAAGGCAAATCTTTGTGGCCGACAAAGATGTCATTATAAAATCTTTTATTATAAAACATGAACTACCATTATCCGCTTAAAGGTATATGTTATTTTATTATAAAATCTTTGGCAGATCCCATAAGCATTAAACTCCTCTGCTATAAAAGGATCTCTTCGCAATATTTCCCCCTAAACGTTCCACAAAAAATCTAACGCTTCATCTTCTTTCGTCGGAGCACCCTTTGTCGTCTCGGTGAATTTTTGTGTTGTGCAGGTTGCCAATGGCTTACATTCATAAGAGAAGAAATGCTTCGTCGTTAGCGGGAAAATCTCTTGACGAAATCTCCGAACAGTATGCTTTGTATGAGCAATTAGAAGCATACTACATAATAATGATGAATGAGAATGATAAAAAAAGGAGCAATTATCGGTAAAGTATAGAGCATAGCCTAATCCATCAGATATTAAAGATGATAATCCAACGAAGAATGTTGAGGAAGAAGTACAGATGAAAAAGAAAAAGAAGAATGACGAAGAGAAGCAAAATGAAAGGAAGGAGGAGGATAATGAAAAAAAGCAAAGGAAATCAAGGCAAAAGAAGGAGGAGGTGGAGGATAGGGAAAAGCAAAGGAATAATAAGGAGGAAGAGAAGCGAAGGCAAAAGAAGGAGGAGGAGGAGAGGGAAAAGCAAAGAAAGAATAAGGAGAAGGAGGAAGAGAAGCGAAGCGAAGGCAAAAGAAGGAGGAGGAGGAGAGGGAAAATCAAAGGAAGAATAAGGAGAAGGAGGAAGAGAAGCAAAGGCAATTGAAGAAGAAGAATGAGGAGGAAGAGAAGCAAAGACAGTTGAAAAAAAAGGAGGAGGAAGAGAAGCAAAGACAATTGAAGAAGAAGGAAGAGGAAAGGAAAATGAAGCAGATTCGGGATGAAAAAGAGAATGAAAGGCAAAGGAAGGAGAAGGAGGAAGAGAAGAAAAGACAAAGGAAGGAGAAGGCAGACGAGGAAGAGAAGAAAAGGCAAAGGAAGGAGAAGGAGGATGAAGAAGAGAAGAAAAGACAAAGGAAAGAGAAGGAGGACGAGGAAGAGAAGGAAAGAGAAAAGAAGAAGCAGGAGGAGGAAGAGATAGAAAGGGAAAGAAAAAAGCAAGAGGAGGAAGAGAAGGAAAGGGAAAGGAAAAAGCAGAGGATAGATGCGAAAGAGCGAAGGAAGGAAGAAGTACAACAACAGAGGAAGGGAGAAGATGAAGAGGAGAAAATTGTGACCAAGGTACGTTAATCTCTACTGGATGTCGTGATGTACTGTGGTAGGTATAATTATGTATAGCGATTACTATGTATAACAATTACTATGAATAGTGATTACTCTGTATAGCGATTACTATGTATAGTGATTACTCTGTATAGCGATTACTCTGTATAGTGATTAATGCGATAGCGATTACTCTGTATAGTGATTACTGTGATGGTGATTACTGCGATAGTGATTACTATGTATAGCGATTAATTATGATCTGATATTTTGTGTTACAGGCAGGTCAGAAGAGAAATAGAGCAGCAGATGAAAAGCTGAAAGGGCATTGTCAGTGGCCTGTAGTTCTGTCGTGGTTCAGAAAGCTGAGTGAATATCAGAAAGACCGATTATGAAAGATGCACTTCGGCGACCTTCTAGACCAACATTATTTTAAAAATTGTTGGAACACCATGACCCACCTAGTCAATAAGTGGAACCATAAGACAAACATGTTCTAGTTTGGGGGTTTTGAGATCACCATGACCCTAGAAGATGTGGCACGTATTACGGGTTTTATGTGTCATGGAAGTGTTGTCCTAACACGGGATTCAAACTATAACCCAAGGGACAATTGCACGGCCATTCTAGGAATGTCGATGGAGGAATGACATGAGTGTATTTCTGGTGGAGGTAATTCCTCATCGATGAAAGTTCATTTTTTCTGTAATAAATGGGAAGGCCGGTCCGCTGCATGTGCATCTGAAGCAGCTGACCAAGAGTTGCACGGATTTCTTCTTTATTTTTTTGGACTTACTTTATTTTCTGATTGTTCTGGTTCGAGAATAAGTTACTTATGGCTGCAGTTCCTGGAAGACTTACATGAAGTCGACAACTGGACATGGGGTACTACTATGCTCGCACACTTGTACAGTCAACTTTACCGTGAGAGTAAGGGTACAGAAACTGTTGGAGGGTTTTGGTCATTTGTTCAGGTATTTGTTTATTGCATATTTAGTGCTTGTAGACTAAGCTCGTTGAAGGTTGTAGTCTTACTAATATATGGTTTTTGTAGGCCTGGACGTGGAAGCATATTGTTGCCTTGCATCCTCAGTGTGGCTCTGCAGTTTGTAGTTTTCCCAAGATCGGCCAGTGGGCTTCAATAAATGTCAATGAAGAAAATACTCAAATCATTTTAGTTAGGCTGCAATTAAATGAGGTAAATGGTTTAAAATCGTTATAATGTTTAGCATTCTTAAGTAATCATCGCTTTAGGATTTTGTCTTCCTTAGTACAAATCATTATCTTCTTAGCATCTAACTTTCATTAGTGTAAATCAGTGTAATGTTTAGCATTCTTAAGTAATCATCGCTTTAGGATTTTGTCTTCCTTAGTACAAATCGTTATCTCCTTAGCATCTAACTTTCATTAGCGTAAATTGTTATAATGTTTAGCATTCTTAAGTAATCATCGCTTTAGGATTTTGTCTTTCATAGTATAAATCGTTATCGTATTTGCATCTAACTTCCATTAGCGTAAATTGTTATAATGTTTAGCTTTCTTAAGTAATCATTGCTTTAGGATTTTGTCTTTCTTAGTACAAATTGTTATCTCATTTAGTATTTTGCATGAATAATTATGTCTATATCTAAACCCCAATCTCAATTGTACAGGTTGTGTGGAGACCGTATGGGGATGGGGAGGACGAGGACGACGAGGTTGTTGCAGAGGCTGCGAGACTTTATGTCTGCGATATTTGGCTCTTTAGCAAATGTGAAGCTGAGTTGCAGCATGGTAGTCGAGTACTCCTACAAGCTAGCTTGAGACAGTCGACACCAAAAATGCTTATGGTATTGAAAAGGAAGATGAATAGTGGTGGGGCCAGGAACGTGAATTGGCACGAACGTTTCAGGAAACAATTAGATAGCTGGAACAAATGAGGTGTTCGAGCCATACCATATGATTATAAATAACGACAATGTGACCCCAACTATTTCAAACAATATTGGCAACCCATGCGTTGAAATCGACAGATTGAGAAGAAGAAACCTAAAAGTAAGGTCATTCTTGTCCTCGAGCATGTCGTCTTCCAGCATAGACGTAACGTCCATCATGTCCCTTTGGTGGATGCTACGATTTTCTCTGTTGCAGTACACGATAAGGAGCAAACATAGGTCCCAAAGGAGAAGGCATCGTCTGACTAAAGGTTAGCGATGCTGGAGAGTGAGAATAAGGAGTTACGAAAGGACGTGCAGAATTTGGAGAGACAAATTGAGTCACTGGTTGAGATGATTACTAGTGGGTTTAATAAGATCAAGGGAACGAAGAGGCCACCGAATAAAGAGACTCCACCATGTCCAAGAAAGAGACGATTACTATGTCCATCTGAGTCGTCAACTGCCAGTGAATAAACATATTATGTGATTTGTGTATCCTGATAATTCTATGTTGTAATTCTATTATTCTTTATTGTAATTATATAATTCTTTTCTTAATAAGTGTAACACAGAAGTGCCACTGAAAAATCAACAAGACTACATAAACTTAGGTTTGTAATTATATAATTCTTTCATGATTTGTACTTACATTTGTTAAATCGTATAACGATTACTGGTTTTGAGTTTATTTTGTAGGCCAATTCCTGCAATATCGATTACTTAGTATAGCGACTATGAAGTTACCATGATTTGTACTTACTTTTTCTAAATCGTCGAGCGATTACGAGTTTAGGGTTTATTACTTATAGTGTTTCCTGTGATAGCGATTACTTAGTATAGCGATTAATAGGTATAACGATTATAAAGTTACCACGATTTGTACTTACGTTTGCTAAATCCTATAGCGATTACTAGTTTTGAGTTTATTTTGTATAGCGATTTTTAGGTATAGCGATTATGAAGTTACCATGATTTGTACTTAGGTTTGTTCAATTGTTAAGCGATTACTGGTTTAGGTTTTATTACTTATAGCATTTCCTGTGATAGCGATTACTTAGTATAGCGATTATGAAGTTACTACGATTTGTACTTACGTTTGCTAAATTCTGTAGTGATTACTAGTTTTGAGTTTATTTTGTATAGCAATTCCTGTAATAGCGATTACTAGGTATAGTGATTATGAAGTTACCATGATTTGTACTTAGGTTTGTTTTATTGTTAAGGGATTACTGGTTTAGGTTTTATTATTTATAGTGTTTCCTTTATACGTAAGAAATGTCGCATAACATTAGTTTAGGGTTTAGGGTCTACAGTTTAGGAAAATGTCATCTGATACGCTACTGATGTTATGCGACATGTCATTCATTTACATGTACTAATGTCATTTCGATGATACTAGCAAATGAAATGACGCATTTTAATTAATGTGCAATGTAATTTATTTATTTGTTAATATTCCTTGGGCGTGATTTTTGAAAACTAGCGGGATGTGAAACGACGTGGAGAATAAATGAATGAAGCGTCACATAACTTCAGTAGTATGTTCCGCAAAGAACACAAGACGTTTCCTTGAAAAGCATGGAACATGCGACGTTTCATTTAAAGAAGAACCAGAGCCTTTCCTATAACCTGCTTCATGAGCAACGAACAGAAAAACTGACGTTTTCTTTACCTCCTTCGTCGCAAAAGCTGTATCGATGTCGAAGAAGGACGTTGTGATTCAGGCGAATGTCTACAAAAAAGGGTATCTTTGATTCCTTTAACCTGCTTCATCTTTTTTATGTCATTTACAGTTCATTTACTAAATATAATGCTATAATTTGTTTACTAAATATTCAGCTAATTTCAGTGCAACATCCACAAAACAAGGTGCCAGAAAACTCAACAAAGTGCTCGAAGAGAACATCGACCAAATGCGAGATGAATTTGCAGAAGGAAACACTATCAGTAATTTTATATGTATGAAACCACTATCAGTTATACATTTATATATGCCATGAGTATGTATATTAACAAGTGCATATTTGTTGTAAACAGACTATACACGATTTCATCATGTATATTCAAAGAAAGGGAACAACTATGTCGGTCTGCATCATCACCCCTTATTTTATGGTATATCAGTTATCTTATATGTTTATTTTCTTTTTTTATTTACTAATGTACCTTTGTGTTTTAAACTTACTATTATTATTGTTTCGTTCAACAGAGTATTGTCCGCCGAATGCCATGCGCGACTGAATTTCTAGACGGACTACAATATTGGGGTAACGATAACCAAATGGCAAACTTTTGTTCAAGTGAAAAGGTTTGTGAACATATCAATAGGAATTTGCATATCGATTTAAGATATTGTTTTGATTCTTAATATTGATTTCTATGCTAATTCTTAATACCTATTTTTAAGCTATCAATAGAAATTTTCATATCGATTTAAGATATTGTTTTGATTTTGAATATTGATTTCTATGCTGACTCTTAATATCAATTTAAGATATTGGTTTGATTCTCAATATTGACTTAGGATATTGTTTTGATTCTAAATATCGATTTTTAAGATATCAGTAGAAATTTCCATATTAATTTAAGATGGTTTGATTCTTAATATCAATTTAGGATATTGTTTTGATTCTTAATATCGATTTTTAAGATATCAATACGAATTTTCAAATCAATTTAAGATATTATTCTGAATCTTAATATCGATTTTTATGTTAAATCTTAATATCGATTTAAGATATTGATTTGATTCTTAATATCGATTTCTATGTTGATTCTTAATACCTATTTTTAAGCTATTAATAAGAATTTTCATATCAATTTAAGATGTTGTTTTGATTCTTAATATCGATTTGAGATATTGTTTTAATTTTTAATATCAATTTTTAAGATATCAATACGAATTTTCAAATCGATTTAAGATATTGTTCTGAATCTTAATATTGATTTCTATGGTGATTCTAAATATCGATTTAAGATATTATTTTGATTCTTAATATCAATTTTTGTGCTGATTCTTAATATCAATTTTTAAGGTATCAATAGGAATTTTCATATCGATTTAAGATACTATTCTGATTCTTAATATCGATTTCTATGCTGATTCTTAATATCGATTTAAGATATTATTTTGATTCTTAATATCGATTTATATGTTGATTCTTAACATCGATTTTTATTCTATCAATTTGCATTTCTATATCGATTTTGTAAGATATTTTATAATCGATTTGCAGATATTGATTCTTACATTGTGGCAATCAAAAAAATGTTGGGTCTTATACGTGTTGGATGTACGAGAACAAAAAATATGGTTATACAACTCCTTGGACTATAACGTTGGTGTAGACCGTGACATTGTGCATTTGGTAAGTTTTTGTTTATATGATTATTGTATCTTGTATTGTTGCCCAGAATTTACTTGCTTTTGCATAAACCACAAGTTGGATTTTTCAGAGACATGTTGTGTGTCGACATTGGTCCATGGAGGCTTCACGTCGCAGAGGATGCTCCTTTACAAAATAATGGCATCGATTGTGGCATCTTTGTAATGAAGTATATTGAAGCAATATACTATGGACGAGCACTAGAATTCACCTCTATATATTGTACACTTAAACATGTTTTATGATCCTATATTATTGGTGACTACATTTCTATATTGGTCTGACTTTCAGTTTTTTTTTTCCAGGTTGATATACCTGAATTTCGCACAGAACTATGCAAAAAAATGAAGGATTTTATAATTATGGAAGATACAAAAACTCAACCTGCAAGATTACCTAGAAAGCAATGAAGGACGCGAGACCCCCAGGAATAAGAGAGTCATTTTAAACGTCTACCTATTCATAAGGATAACGTGAAGAGGGTTACGTTCTACTGCTGAGAGAAAGAGATAGCAATTTTTTGTTCAATATTCAATTTCCTGAACATGACATATTTTTTGTGTACAGACATTTGTAACAGATTTTGTAGATTGTGTATACAAATTTTATAAGACTGTTCAAAGTTCACATTGATCCATAAACCAAAATTACGCACTTGGCACACTTGTTTTGAATACGCAAATCGCAACAATGTAAATTCTGCAGGCACACGTTTCAAAATTATAATACAAATATCTTACAAATATCCTAACATGTTGTCTACTATAAATTTATAGGATATTATATCGATTTTTGTGTGATATTGTTTTGGTTGTTAATATCGATTTGTAATATATTATTCTCAAGTGTTGTATATTGATTTATAAGCTATTATTGTTTTCTAGTGTCGCTTTGTGAGATATTGTTTTGGTTGTTAATATCGATTTGTAATATATTATGTTGAATTGCCATATATCGATTTGTAAGATATTACGCTTAATTGTCATATACCGATTTATAATATATTATGCTGAATTGTCGTATATCAATTTATAAGATATTATATATTTTCTAGTGTCGATTTGTGACATATGGATTTGTTTGTTAATACCGATTTGTAAGTTATTATGCTGAATTGTTGTATCGATGTGTAATATATTATGCTGAATTGTCATATATCGATTTGTAAGATATTATGTGTTTTCTAGTGTCGCTTTGTGATATATTGTTTTGGTTGTTAATATTGATTTGTAATATATTATGCTAAATTACCGTATATCGATTTGTAAGGTATTATGCTAAATTGTCGTATACCGATTTGTCATATATTATGATGAATTATCGTATATCGATTTGTAAGATATTATGTATTTTCTAGTGTCGATTTGTGAGATATGGATTTGTTTGTTAATATCGATTTGTAAGCTATTATGTTGAATTGTTGTATCGATGTCTAATATATTATGCTGAATTGTCATATATCGATTTATAAGATATTATGTGTTTTCTAATGTCGCTTTGTGAGATATTGTTTTGGTTGTTAATATCGATTTGTAATATATTATGCTAAATTACAGTATATCGATTTGTAAGATATTATGTTGAATTGCCGTATATCGATTTGTAATATATTATGATGAATTATCGTATATCAATTTGTAAGATATTATGTATTTTCTAGTGTCGATTTGTGAGATATGAATTTGTTTGTTAATATCGATTTATAAGTTATTATGCTGAATTGTCATATCGATGTGTAATATATTATGCTGAATTGCCATATAGTGATTTGTAAGATATTATGCTGAATTGCCGTATACCGATTTGTAATATATTATGTTGAATTGTCGTATATCGATTTGTAAGATATTATGTGTTTTCTTGTGCCAATTTGTGAGATATGGTTTTGTTTGTTAATATCGATTTGTAAGTTATTATGTTGAATTGCCGTATTGATTTGTAACATATTATGCTCAATTATTGTATATCGATTTGTAAGATATTATGTGTTTTCTAGTATGTATTTTTATGATATTTGTAGTATGATTTCTATTGTAGAATTACAACAAAGAATTATAACATTACAACAAGGAATTATCGATTTACAATAAAGAATTATAGAATTACAACAAAGAATTATCGATTTACAACAAAGAATTATAGAATTACAACAAAAAATTATCGATTTACAACAAAGAATTATAGAATTACAATAAAGAATTATAGAATGCTAAACATTACAACGATTTGTAAGATATGAAAGTTAAATGCTATAACTATTTTGTAGCTGAAGAATCCACACGCGATTCCTGTGTTGCATTGCTCACTTTTGAATTAAACTGAGTCTGTCATGAAACAGAACAATATCAGACACTACATTAAGTTCAACAAGAAATACAAATATCCTAGGTGAATATTTGTCAAACTCATGCCTTCGTTCCACTCAAACAGGTCGGGAGGATTGCAGATTCCAACGTTGTAGTGCACGTCTATAGGGTATTGCTGCATGTTTGAAATTACACAAGTTAAATATTGATAAGTTGCACATAATACAATTTACATCGGAAGCAATATACTGTATTGCATACCTGTTCATGCAAAGGGCTTGGTTATTTCTTAGACATTTTCTTGCCAACCAATTCCAGTGCACCCTTTGTCCTCCAATGACTGCGATCAGAGGCAGGTTTCCTTTTGATACCCTTCGCTAGGTGAATATTTTCATCATAATCTACAACGTTTACTCCTGACTTGTCGAAGATGATGTTTACGCTTTGGCATAACTTCTCATAAGGGTCAGGGAAAGCATGATTTTCACCTACGTTGTTCGATCCTGTTTTCTTAAATTGGTCTTCATGAGCTGCAATAGATTCATGGTGAATTAACTACACTTTTTCAAGTAATTCTCTTGACACTTTTCTCATACATGCATAGGCTTCTTCGCTTTTCGATGCCAAATCTGCAACATGCATAAGTGACCTACATAGTTGTTGGTAATAGAAGCCTATGTGGCACTTTTCATCAACACTAGATGGACTGACATTATTTGTATCTAGCAGTTCAATATTTGCTTGTCTCATCCATCTTCGCATTATATATGACTCAGGTATTTCTTGTATCTTCTCTTGATTAAGTGTCATGAATGCGTGACGACATAAAATACCTTTGAATTTGAACATTTTGCACGTATATTCAATTGTTTTGTTGTCAACATTGTACGTAACATGTGCTTCTTGCCTTTTGGATGCTCTTCACCCTCCCATACAACATGGTTTTTGTGCATATTCATATTGCATACGTCTTCTATAATGCAATTCATGACCTATATAACCTCTTTCTTAGTCCATTCAAATACAATTAGTGTATACAGATCTGCAGGTCGCATCAATATTTTCATGGCCAAAGTTATAGGGAAGGTGTTGAGACATTTCACATCTTGTTCAAGCTCATTCTGTCTAAGATCGTCTATAAATAATTTATACTGTTCCATGAAGCGAAACATTGTTAAACATGAATACAAGGTTTTTTTCAGTGTGGCATGCATAGATTCAGGTCTTTGTGTGCTTATCATACATGCACAAAAGTATTGTCTTCCATATGCCAATGCCCACTTCTCTTTGTTTGCATATAAATATTGTAACCACACACAGTCTTCAAGGTTGTATATCTGAATCATTTGCTCCCAATCATAAATAAAGGTGACCTCGTCTATGCTCTCAAGTACACACTGTCTAAACTTTTTATCAAATCATGTCTTCTGATTAAAAATGTATCTTATGTTCTTTGCTGCATTTTGAAAGATATGCCACAAACATAGGCGATGATGTGCATATGGCCATACATGAGACATTGCAGCCACAATTACATGATCACCATCTGTAAGTACAACTCCAAGGTGCTTCCCATTCATTGCCTGTGTAAATACTTTGAGCAACCACTCAAAGGTTTTCTTGGTGTGGTCATACAAAAAAGTGTCGCCTAATATGCAACTCCGTGAGTGATGGTTCACTCTGACAAATTGCGCAAATGACCATTGTTCTGTATTAATCTTCAGTCGTATAAAAAACAAGCACATCATTGAAGCATTCATAATCTACTCTTGACTTTGAATCTGCCCAAAACATATTCACAACATACTCATCTTCATCTAGTTGCATTGCGCTAAAGAAACCAGGGTCATTGCTTAAATGCTTCTGTAGGTAATCAACCAAAGGACATATTCCTCCATTCTTCGTGTTTTTTTACCTCTTCCTTCTCAAGTGGTTTCTTAGATCCATAGGTGTGAATGGTACATTCTCGCGACCACCATCTATGTACGCACACAAATTATATGTCTTTCTTGGTGCAATGCTGACGCTATCAGCTATTTCAGCAATTGCAGCATGCACTTTAGTTACTTTACGATGTGACCTTAACATAGGAGTTATAAATGAGGAGACTAATTCATGGTTATGATCATTGATTAAAGTACGAACTACATATTTCCTACTTGAAAGTCTTCTTAACACCATTCTCGCTGGACAACCACATCTTGAATCTGGCTTGTTCCTTGTTAGATTTCCACTTGACTTCTTCCAACCTTGCTTAGAAAAAATATATGCCTTTCTCACCACGACACCCTGTGCATTGTTTTGCCTAAGAATACCTTTTAACACTAAAGCCAAGTTTTAAGGCATAATCATTGTAAAATTTGTATGTAGCTTCCTCATTATTAAACTGCATTCTCTCTATGGGAACAGAGTCAAGTGTACTATCATGTAGACTTGAGGTGCTTGCACCTTTGTCAAGTGCACTGCCATGATCGTCTACCTCATTATCGAATTGCATTTTATCTGCTGGAATATTCAAGTCAAGTGTGAATCTAATGCCTGCACCCTTCTTATCATGTGCATCATTAGTGCACATATTCAATTCTTCAGGTACGTCGATAGTATGGATGTTCGTTGCTCCATGACTTCCCAATGATTGAGATACATCATATTCAATGCAACTAGTTGATATGCTCAACACTATCATGAGTAAAATATTAATTTGCATTAGCCAGCACATACATTTACAATGATTTATTCAAGATGCATATAACAATGACTACCGATTAGTTAAGCAAGTCAAAGAAACGATTGAATGAATCACAATATCAAATATTCAACATAATAGCTTACAAATCGATATTAACAAACAAAACCACATCTTATAAATCGACACAAGAAAACACATAATATCTTACAAATCAATATACGACAATTCAGCATAATATATTACAAATCGGTATACGTCAATTCAACATAATATCTTATAAATCGATATACAACAATTCAGTATAATATATTACAAATCGATATTAACAACCAAAACAATATCTCACAAATCGATACTAGAAAATACATAATATCTTACAAATCAATATACGGTAATTTAGCATAATATATTACAAATCGATAATAACAAACAAAATAATATCTCAGAAATCGACACTAGAAAACACATAATATCTTACAAATTGATATACGGCAATTCAACATAATATATTACAAATCGATATTAACAAACAAAACAATATCTCACAAATCGACACTAGGAAATACATAATATCTTACAAATCGATATACGATAATTCAACATAATATATTACAAATTAATATTAACAAACAAAACAATATCTCACAAATCGACACTAGAAAACACATAATATCATACAAATCGATATATGGTAATTCAGCATAATATATTATAAATCGATATTAACAAACAAAACAATATCTCATAAATCGACACTAGAAAATACATAATATCTTACAAATCGATATACGGCAATTCAGCATAATATATTACAAATTTATATTAACAAACAAAACAATATATCACAAATCGACACTAGAAAATACATAATATCTTACAAATCGATATACAACAATTCAATATAATATATTACAAATCAATATTAAGAAACAAAACAATATCTCACAAATCGATATACATGTTACTACAACCGTGATTTGTGTTATATTGCATATACTGAGTGAATGGACGATACCGGATGGGGTAGAGGCCCTTGCTCGCATCTGTAACCAAGCATTCTTGTCAGGAGATCCCACCGCCTTACAAATATTTTCAAGTTTCCAACCGTCGAAATGATAAAATCTACCTGCAATAACAAAACAACACCTTAATGACATTCACGATGACATACGTTCTTCAACAATAGCATGATGACATGGAAAGGTACTCGCCACGCTTTAATGGAACTTGTTGGAATGTTTGTGCGTCATTGCTTTTTTCCATACTGCCTAACAAAAATGAAGAACAAGAGAAGACCGTAAAAAGAGATGGATGACAAGTCCCTCTTTGACGTCCACCAATGATCAAACCAGACGTTTAATTTATAATTATCCCCACGCGATAGGAACGAACCCGAAAAAGTTTTCTATCTAACACAAGGCAGGAACGAGAAGGTGGCCATGTGTTGTAGCACAATCTAAAAACAAAGGCGAAATGTGCAAATCTATTTACGGGGAGCGGGAGGACATTTTCGTCCAATGCATATCTATTTTACGAGAGGTCATTTCAGTCAAAAGCATATCTACCTTTTTTATATGTTATTTTATTATAAAGTCATCGTGGATAGTATTGGCATATGAATTATCGCGGGTCCCAAGATATTCCTCCATACACACCCGAACACACGAATTTGTGTTCCGGGGATAACACACAACACCCTCCCGTGAACGTGTATTGAAGTTTGTGTAGTTGTACACACATACAGCAAATGACGCATCATATCTGCATTATATTAGTGAATAATATCTCTCACGGCTTAGTTGCGTGCTAGTATGGCCTATCGTTTTTCATTAAGTAGGTTGTATTCATTAAGTGCATGCAGGCATAAACTTAATTTCTTCAATTCTTTTGCTTTCATTTGTTATCTAAGATGCCTATTACTTGTTATACCCATGAAAAGGTCTCCTAGCATGATATTGCGGGATTTTGTTTCTTTTTCCTTGTACAGTTCAAGTTAATAGTATTGCATCCTTTGGCAGCTCATGTCCATCAGGTGCAGCAATATTTCCGGTATGGGGTATTTGATAACTGCTTTGATAAGTGGAATGCTCTTTTCGACTGTTCTCATCTTAAAACGAAAAGGACATCTGAAGTGCAGGTTAGTTTCTCATGATTTTTGGTCCATAAGAATCTGTTAATTGTATGTGTTGGCATTGGGTGTTGCATGGGTTGTTCAGATCCTTGAGAAATTTTATGCTTTTAGATTCTTGTTGGAATTGGATTTAAGAGTGGGCGAAGCTTATCTACTCATCAAATTAAGTGTGGATATCCTCATGTTCATCCCAGCCTGTTCCATTAGCATCCTCATGGAGAGTTCTTAGTGGTTTAAACTTTGGATCCAGTCTTAATCAGCCCAAAGTGTTACCCCTTTGTTGGATGAAATATTGACCCAGGAGTGATGAAAAAAAGTCAGATTTTGGCGCATCTTGTAAATTCATCAAGTTCTTTCTCACAAATCTAATTAGTCTCTCATTAATGCCAAATATACACTTTTTGATCTCTGACATGTCTATTAGTATTTTTTCCTAATCCTCCCAAAATGCACAATGTTCTGGAAATGCTCTTTAGGCTCTGTTTGACAGCCTTGCGTTGAGATGAAAACACCATTTTCATGTTTTGTCAAAAATGTGGTGTTGAGGATGCGAGTGCAGAAAACATCCTCTTGTGAATGGTGTTGAAATGTGGTGTTGGAGCTGCCAACTCCATTCCCAATGCAGTGTTTTGGCAACGTCACTGCTCCCAAACATCAGAGGGCATGAGAGCACTGGTGGAAACCACAACACAGCTTCAATTCAAGGCTTCTAAACAGAGCCTTATTGATGGGGGCTGGAAAAATTGACATATGGTGGTGTAACCTCAGGTACAAATGTATGAATGCTAGTGATCCTCTCATTCGAAACCAGATGAAGTTTTGACCTAACAATGAAAGATTGAAGAACCAAGTCACGGTTTGGTAGTCATGAAGTATCAGAAAACAGAAAACTAAACTTAAAAAAGGGCATAGTTTTTTTAAATAACTAGGAGAGAGTTACCAAAGCTTAAATTTTCAGTTGGCTAGACCATGGTTGTAACGCCCCAAAATTTCAACTTGTAATTATGAAAAATATTTTGAGAAATCTTTCAAAATTCAGAGTTTTTAAATTCATGATTCAGTGGAAACAAATTTTCTTTGAAAATAATAATAAGTCGATGCTTCTAGGCACGTTAGCACGAAAATCCAGCAAAAAAAATATTTTTAGCAAAACAGTTAGTAAGCAAAAAAGCATATTTTACTGATAGAATTTTAGTCTGTATAGAATTAGGGGTTTTCTCCCCCCCCCCCCTCCCATGAGCAAAAGTACAAGCCAAAACAGGTAGTCAGGACGTCAGAGAGGAGAGTGAGGTCTCGAGCCATGTTGCATTGCGCCACCGACTGTTTGAAGAACTTAATCATCACCTGCACTTATCAAAATTGGTTAATTTTTCTGAAAAAATGATAGGTGCGCAAAAGACGAAGAAGAACAGACAACTAACAATAGGCAAAATAAGCAGTTATAAAAGTAACAAAGCTAACTATGCATGCCATTAACTATCACAAGCAATAAAACAAGGAACTGAGCACTAGAACAATTAACTATAGTAGCATCACCAAAGTGCACATCTAACTGTAGTGTGAGCAGGTTATATTTTGTTATGATTATTAACGGGTCATGTGGGTACGCACAAGGCACGAAACATAAAAACAACTGAGATCAATCTGAGGGTCTATTATGCTATGTGTTTTATAATACTCCGAATGACTAACTGAGTCTGCTCCTAAGCGAACGGCCAGTGACCAAGAGAGTAAATCACCAAAGGCATAAATATTCTATGAATGCATAAGACTTCTGCAGAAGTGACAAACAACTACCACCTAGGATAATTATGATAGTCTCTTTCTCCTGACTCTGATGATTGGGGAAGCCGAGTCATTTGCCCATAGGGTGATCGTTAATGACCTGTCCATCAGAGTTTTTGTATCATCTATCATCTCTCTTGATGAACCTTGGCGAATGGGCACGACGGGGGTTTCTTAACCGCCACCCTGTTCTACATGCTCTGATCCATTAGACCCACTATAGCATCTTGTCTGTGAAGGTGCATAGTTACTATTTTGTGAATTTCAATAATTGTACCCATTGCACACCATGAGGTTTATCAACCTCCTGTGTTACTCATCGTAGTACAACTCAACGTCAATGTCCAACAACTTGACTACGATGGTAGACAAGGGTTACTCAAAGGCACCCCAACACGGAACAAGTAAGTTCAAGCATGTCTGCAATCTCGAGAAGTCTAAAATCCCTATAGGACACATTTTCTCGAGATCAGAGCATTAATACCCAATTTCGCATATTATCAAAAAGAGCAAACATTTGTACATGCGGTTGTGTGCCTGACAAAGTTTTGCCCTGAAAGAAATTGAAAAAGAGCAAAAAACCTCTCAACTTGCGTGACAACTCAACACAAAAATATCTGTATGCAGAAATGAAATAACATATGCAGTGAAAAAAGGCAAGAACTTAAATGTAAGCAGGAAAGTACTGAAAAGTAAAGCCTGAGTACATAAAGCGGGGCGACAATAAAAAAAGAACAGAAAGTGCAGAAAAGTAAAGACAGAAAATAAAAGCATGGGCACATAAAGCACGACAAGAATAGAAGGGAAAGTACAAAAAAAGTAAAAGACAGAAAATAAAAACCTGGGCACATAACGCGCAGCGGCAGCAGAAAAAGAAAAGTATAGGAAAGTAAAGATGACAAAGATCGCGAAACCGCATTCTTGAGTTAAAAGATATATGTATATATATATATATATATATATATATATATATATATATATATATATATATATATATATATATATATATATATATATATATATAATTGTCCTTTGCTTTCCAATTTTGATTATCTTTTCTTATTTTAGCTTTTGTCCATTCAGAGTCCTTTTTGGGCAACTTTTCCCTACCTTGAGGGGTTACGATTTTGCGTACGCTTGCGAGCGTAAGTATGTATGTGCTCAGGCCATGGGGCACGAGCGTGCTCCATCGTGCAACCAGTAATGCTCCAAAAGGTTGGTATGCCATGATCCAAAATAGGAGGTGGGTCCGATAAGACTCGCAGTGGTCAACAAACCGGATCCCGATGCGATGGTGGGCAGGGGGCTTTGCTCCATGCAGATAAGCTGTAGAGGCAGGGGCATAGCCTCTGCCTAGCATAAAGTGGCAGAGGCCCCTCCTTGCCAAAGGGTGGCAAAAGGCAGGGGGCCCTGCTCCTCTCAACTCGCAGGCAAGGCAGGAGTTGGCAAGGGTGAGGCACCCTGCCACCCACAGGAAACCACGACAGAGGTAGGGGCTCGGCCCCTGCCAAACTTCCCAATAACTACAGGCGGTAGGGGCCCTACTCCCGCCAACCTGCCAAAAGAGAGGGTCATAGTCGGCAGAGCTTGACCCTTGCTGACTTACCAGAAGGTGCGACAGAAGATGGGCCCTTGTCGTTTGATGGATGATCGAGGAGGTGGCAGGGGCTTAGTCCCTGCCGACCTACCAGAACCCAAGGGCATGGCAGAGGTTGGCCCCTACCGCCCCACTTGAACTTAGGGAGGTGGCAAGGGCTCGACCCCTACCCACCTATCGAGGAAAAGAGTGGGAGGCGGCGACAGGGTCCGGTCCCTACCGTCGCACTCGGACTCAGGGAGGTGGCAGGGGCTCGGCCCCTGCCCACCTATCGAGAAAAAGAGAGGGAGGCGGTGACAGAGCTCAACCCCTGTTGTCGCACCCAGACTCAGGGAGGTGGCAGAGGCTTGGCCCCTGCCAACCTACCGAGAAAAAGAGAGGGAGGCAGCGATTGGGCTCAACCTCTTCCCTTGCATCTGGACTCAGGGTGGTGGCAGGTGCTCGGCCCCTGCCAACCTACCGAGAAAAAGAGAGGGAGGCGGCGACAGGGCACGACCCTACCATCGCACCTGGACTCAGGGAGGTGGCAGGGGCTCGGCCCCTACCGGCCTACCTCAACAAGAGGCAGGCAGGGGGGCCATGTCGACCAAAGCATGTGCGGCCATCAGGGAACCCTCTGCCAGACTGAAGAGGCGATGCAGTCGGCAGCCCCGCCTGCCGAAAAGGGGAGAATAAAAAAAAAAGAAGAATAGAGAATGTTGATCATGCATACATTTTAGAGTTTAATTCATATTAAACTATGCATGATTTCATAGAAAAACGTATTAAAAACCCGAGTTTGTTGTTAGTTTCGAGAAAACGTGAAAAAAGAATAAAAAGTGAAAAATGCTTAAAAAATGAGTTTATTTTGCAATTTAGTTTAAAGTTTGTCATTTGTAATTAATTTAGAAGGTTAGGTTAGAAAAATAATGAAAAAAATATGTTTAGAATAGGTTTAGTTTTAGTTTTTATAAAAGATACTGAAATTGAGGCTTTTAGCAAATAAGATTTGTTTAGTAGTGTAGTGTTTTGAAATTTCTAGAAATATTTGGAGTTATGGTAATTTTACCACAATCCTTTTTAAAAGCCCACGTAGAGGAGGGAAAGAATGTCTTCTCTTCCATGTGCATAAGCCTCTCTCCTTCCCCTTCTTTTTCCTTTGTATCCTCCTACCTCTTCTTCTCCTTCTCTCTCTTTTCCCTCTCTTCTTCTTCTTCTATCCCTTCTTTCTTTTCTGGTGGAGTGACACGCGACAAGGAGGAGGAGTCCAACCTCTTTCCTCAACCAAAACTGTAAGTTCTTCTTCTCCTTCTTCTTTCTTCCTCTTCTTCTCTTCTTCTTCTTCTCTCTTCTCCTCTGTTACAGTCATGTTTTAGCATTCTGATTTATCATTTTGATTTCATCACACTTGCATCATCGTGTAGTTTTCATCCTTTGTGCATTTAACTTCATCTTTTGCTGCATTGCATCATGTTCATCCTGCATTTGCATCCTTGCTTCTGTTCATCTATCGATTTTGCACAACGCATTTTCCCTCTTCTGTACAAACTCTGCATCGCATTTGATTTCATCATTTGGGTTACATTTCATTTGTTAGTCTGCAAATTGTTTAGATCATCGCATTTTAGAATTTCATATGCTCTGTGTGTTTCATTGATTCATCATTCTGCATCGTTTGTCACTAGGCATCAACATTTCCTCAGGTTCATAGCATTTCAATCTAGCATCTAAGCATCGCATATTGTCTCTACACTCCATCATCTGCATTAGATCTTCATCTCCTCAGCATAGCATCCATCATTCACGGTGAAACAGTTGCCAGAATCTTTTGCTCTATTGGATCCAGCGTAAAAATCGGCCTGAGGGATCACTCCAGATTGGCCGGAATCCCTCTACTATCCGACCGGATTTTAATTGCAACTGGAATCATCCTGTTTGCCGAATAGTTCTCTGTCAGCCAGAAGCTGTAGATCAGATCCACCATGAAGCAAGCCGATCAGAGCTGTCGTGAAGCAAACCCTGCCAGAATCCCCTGTCATACGTCATGCCAATCTGCTTCAGTCGGCGTCCTCTGGCCGGAATCATCCATTACATCTATCGAAGGTTCCCTACAGTTGTTGAGGGTTATTTGATGGAACGAAAACTCCTTTCATCGGCTGAAATCGGATGCCTTGACCGGAATTTCAACCGTGAACCTCAGTTTCACGACACCTTATCCGGCACCCTCATTTTGTGGATTCACGCCTAATTCCTTCATCGTTCTGAATCATCTTCACTGTTGAATTCACTTCATCGGTGTTTGAACCATCTTCACAGCAAATGCAATTTCTGTAATGAAACTCATTTTCACGGGCTGATTGTTTTTAAAACTTATTTTCACGGGCTGTGTGTTTTTAAAATAGATTTTCATGGGCTATTTGTTTTAAAATTCATTTTCATGACAATTTCTATTTGTCGTGAACTTCTTCACGACAATTGTTTTTAAAGCTAACATTCACTACTTGTTTTTAAAGCATGTTCACGGCAAAAAAAATAGTTTTTGATTTTTTTTACGATAATGTTCATTTCGTAGTTCAAGCATTGCATTTTAGTTCTATTTTACATATTGCACTTATTTTTATTTTAGGCATGGTAGTTTATACCTTTTAGGCATTTTTAGGTATTTTAGTCATTTTGACTTTTACGTGTTGCATTCTTTCATTTCGTATCTTTTTACAATATTTTACATTTTTTTAGTATAGCGCTACTTGTTTCGTCTTTCCGCTCTGTGTATTCGTGTTTCGTAGGAAAGCACAGAGTGAAGACAAGCGAGCGGGATACATGGTAGAACGCGTCTGACACGTGACACGAGGCACAAGGGCAGAAGACACTTTTTGCTTTTATTTTAGAAATTAGGAATTTAATTCAATTTTTGGGTTTGTAATAAAACCATTTTAAATCCTTTGTGTAGGGTAATCATTTGTTGTAATAAGTAGTTCCTTTTCGTATATTTTTGTAATTTTGGCAATACAGAGTATTTAATTGCGTGTTGAATACAAAGTATTCTTTGTTCCCTGAGTTCGACCTGATCTCCACCACTTGTGAGAGCCGGTTTTATATTTGGTGTCTGGCTTTCACATTATTTTTCATATAAAAATATCTTTTCAAAAATCATTTTATCAAAAATAAGACATCAAATGGGAAAAAAAAGAGAGAAAGGGAAGTGTGTTTGCTTGGGAACCATCAGCGTCAAGGTTCCAACGATGTGATCGTTGGACGAAGAACGCCGAAAGGGGTTCCGGCGAGTGGTGCCAGCCAAAAATAAAAAGAAAAGGCCCCAAATGGTTGGAGGGCACAGAGAATGAGAAGGAGAAGGGGAAGGTTGATGAGGCTGTCACCGGCGGCTGCTGTCGACAGTCGTGGTAGTCGCCAGTGGTAGCAGAGAAGGGAACAGAGATGGGTGGGCGAGCAGAGAGAGAAAGAGGGAGATGGTGACAGGGGGTGGCTTACCGGAGCTCTGGTGAAAGTCGTTGCTATGGTCGTCGGTGGCTGCAGAGAAAAGGGAGGAGACGTGAGGCAGAGAGGAGGAGACAAAGAGTGGTGAAGGGTTTTGCCCCTCGCCCTCTCAGCCTGCATCTTTTAAAGACGCAAGCTAGAAAGTTTGAGAACCCGGGTCGGGCTCGGGTCCAGGTCAGGCCTGGACCCAACCCAGGTCCCACACATCAGGCCCAAGTTCGATCCGACACGGTGGACATGTGTCTGACACTTTTTTTTATGTGGGTTTTACAATGGTAACTTCTCCCCACTGTTAACATGCCATGCATAGGTTTTATTTTGTTGTTTTATTTTTTTTCTCACATTTTAGATTTTTTTAAAATTTTCCTGTTATTTTCTAGTTAATACTTTTTGAATTCATTGTAGCATAAATTGCATTGTTTCTATCATTGTGTATTGTGTTAGATTACCATATTTGTGTTTTCTTGTGCACCTTTACCTATGTGGATGGGTGGCTGCAACTATAGTTTGAAGATTAGTCCTCTAGGTGCATTTATCTTAGAGATGGAGGATACTTAGCATGGTGGTACTTTTAGCCACTGCTATTATGTTTTGGCACATTCTTCAGTATTTTCTCGGAGTATAGAATTCGGTTTGTTTCCCGTGAACACCCCAAATTTTCCAAAAAAAATTCAAAAAGTCCCATTTTGCCCCTGCCCCCCATCCTCTGAATACATTGGGTCAATTTCTGAACAAAATTCCATTTATTTCTTGGATTCATTGGACTCCAAATTTAAATTCCATATCTGACCCAATCTCGGATCCATATCTGACATCTGAATCCGATTCTGAGTCTGGATCTCCTATTTTTCAAAAATCAAAAAAATCAAATTCTCTATATTTTCTCAGATATTTTATCTGGATCCAATCTCAAATCGAGATCCAAAAACAGTATTTTTCTCAAAATCTCGGATCCAAACCCATTTCTGAAACCTAATTTCTAAAATTTAACCCTGTATTTTCCCAAAAACCTCATTTTCAAAAAAACTTTAAATTAAAAAATATATATATTACAAAAACCTTTCAAAAACCTCGTTTGAGTCCCATCTGTAAAAGTCCACATGTTTCCCTTATATTTCGGGGTTTTCTTTCAAAAATTCAGAAAAAGTAGTAGTTGATCCTCTTTTTGAAATTTTAACTAAAAATCCCTTTTGAAAAACTCTTTTTCTAAAACCTCTTTTTTGAAATTCCTGAAAATTACAAGAGACCCCTATTGTAAAAACTGTAACGGCTTTTTCTTATAAAAACCGTCACAGGAGTCGATGATCTCCATCGCTTTTCAACCCTCCCCCTTCTACGCATGATCCACCATTGCTCTTATCGTCTTCATTCCTCCCTTTTACACTTCACCCGATCTCCTTCCTCTCTTTTCTTCCCATTTTTTTCCTTATCTCCTCTTACTTCTTCTTTTGATTTAGTCCCTAATTGATTGGAGAAGAATCAATCCCAGCAGCAAAGTCACGATAAGTGACCATCTTCCTTCCCTTTTTTGCTTTTCTGTAAATTTTTTTACAGCACTTCTTTGTTTTTATTGCATTTTTCTTCATTTTTTTTTATTTTTGTTCATCATAAGGCATAATCGGTAAGATCGACCTACATATAGCAGTGTTGACCCACTTGTTGCTATAGTAATGGAATATCCACATTCCGACAACTCTTTTTCCTCTTTTGTAATTCACTTTTGAATTCCTTTCGGTTTACTTCTGTTTATGCTATTTTTTCTGTAATTTGTCTAAGATCATCTTTCTGCATCTACTAACATTTATCATTACCTATTTACTCATGGCATCCTTGCATTTCTTCATTGTTTGACAGCACGTTATTAAGATTTTGTGCATTCTGATTAAGTTTACTTCATGATCTCATAGGTAGCTCCATGCATCATGGCACAACACTGCATTTTTTGACATCAATCCAATGCATATCACTGTAGGTTAGCCTCTGCATATTAGCAATTGGGTCTAACTACCTGCATCTCGCTTAGCCCGCTCATGAGTGTGTTAATCATGCATATGTCCACTCATCTGCATATCCACTCGTATTTTCTTGTGATTCTGTTAGATTCACTTTTACTCTTTTATACTTCATTTGGGATTTTCCAATTCAACGCATCGTACCTTCTGCCCACTGATCGCACGATGACGCTTCATATCCTCCCTTAGCACTCTCCCTTTTAAATTCATTTTGCATTTACTGTCGCAATCCATACTTTCTGTATTTTTGAGTTACATTAGCTTCATTTTATTTTTAGCATTTTGTTTATTTCTTTAATAATATTTTGATGTTTCTGAAGTTTTGTTTCATTGTTAGCACATGCGCATCCTCACTGTGCCCTGCTTCATTTGATATCCCCTGTATATTTTTGGAACCTATGCGATCGAATTTCTTATTTGCAAGCAGGTGAAATCTTTCCCAAGAGTTGTTCATGATCCAACCTTGTGTATTTGTCCATGGGGCATTTTCATTTGGTGCCTGTTAAGACTGATTCAATGAATACATCGTCTGCTTTGTATATTCTGAGCTCGGATGTAACAATCCATTCATTGTGTTTGGGCCATCACCCACACAAACCTCAGTACATCATAGCACTTTCTCTTTTATTGTTTCATTCCCTGCAATCACCATTGTAGCTTTATTAGAAACATTCATGCACTAACCATTATGCAACACATTCTCACTGCCTCTGTGGTCTCCAACATCTGATTATTAAGCTGCTATGGCCCTGATCAACCTGTTTCAATAGGACTTTTGTTGCTGAATCAATGTTTTCTAATCTGCTGCTGCATTTACGTTTTGGAGTCTGTCAGTGCTGAATTCACTCTGGAGCAAATAGCTTGTTTTTTTTTGTTTTTTTTTTTGGGGGGGGGGGGGGGGACTTATCATAGAGTCACAAGTTTCACCATAGAACTCTAGTTTTTGTGACTACTTTTTGGTGCTGATCAACCATCAGAGACTTTTGCAGTTCGTGATTGTGAATAGTTGTAGATTGAAACTACTTTTAATTTTGATATGGTCGTGAAAAGCATGATGGTAGCTGTGATGACCGAGAGTGTATAAAGCAACATTGCTCTCACTATTTGATGAAATTCTAGCCGACTGCTACTGACACTAGATAAGCATATGATGTTCTTTTTGACAATACTTATCACACTAATTAGTGAGCTAAGCTCACCATCTAGATGTGTGAGTATAATGTTTGACTTTGAATTAAACATGGAGATACTCTAATTCACCGGTCAAAATCGTGTTTTCTTGACTTCTGCTTCTCTGTAGCAGTCAACCTCGTAGTTGTTTGTTGTTGCTTTTGTTCAGCCAATAATCATTTTAGCAGTGTACAAATTTAATACATACGTTTATGATGGCCAACTGACATGAAAAAGTGGTGACCAAATGATGTGAAAAGTGGCACATGAGTTTTGTTGTGGTTTGCTTTACCAGGATGAATATGCTGAAAAACACCAATATGCCTATGAAAGGACCACCATGATATTGATCCTGATACAAACACATGTCAGCTACAACAATTTCTTTGAAAACTATAATTCCCATGTTGGGATTCCCCCGCATCTTCGTCCATACTTCATCTACATTTAATCCATCATATAGCATTACACTTACATGTTCCATACTTTTACCCTCACCTGTACTTACAACATCTCTTCACAGCATCCCTAATCCATCTTCTATTTATTATCATATTCTCCGTCACAGCATGTACGTTACCACTATCACCTACCCACTTTGCACACTTACCTACACAATGACCATGTTTCAACATCACCTACAACAGTGCTTGGCACTGCTATAGCCTTTTCTATGCTTACAGCAGTGCCAATGCACTGTTGTGTTTCCTTTTTTTTTAGGCATCTACAGCAATGTCGAGCATTGTTGTAGCCTTTTTGCATAGAAGCACACCTTACCCCATTTCATTCCACCAACAGCATCACCTTCACCACTTTACTCTTCACTTCCCTGCATATTGTTACTGCACCTGCACATGTATACCAACACCATATCTCTACACCATCACCAGTCCCTTTAGCCACTTCACCCTGTTGCTCCCGTATGCAATCTTCCCCCCTGTTAAGAGTGTTCACAACAACTTATAGCTGTTGTGTATTCACACAACTTGCACTTCCACGCTCCTAGCATCACCATTAGCACCTTCAGCTCTTTTATTTGCACTATCCAACTACAACCACCACCTCACTTGTACTATGCTCCATCGCAACATCACTTCCATCTTCCACACCTATTATCACCCAACACAGCAATGTGATGCACCTATATTCACCTCACCCATCTGCTATACCATCTCCACCTACACAGCCTTTCACAGCACCTCCATCATCTTCAGTCGCACCTCCTCTTCCTTACCATTGCACTTACAGCAATATACATGCACTTTACTTGCCTACAACCCCCACTGCTACAATTACCACAATACCTTCGTCTCCTATTCATTTCATTTCACCTCACTCACATGCATTTACACTTCCAGCAATACCAAACTTATACTTTATTTCTTGTTTTCACAACATTACCTATCACATTTATACAAGGTCACCATCACCTCTTTACTTGCTGCCTATCACTCCTTCGTTCGCATAGCACATGCATTTCTTCACTTAGCCATATGCATTTGGATTTTGATATGACATTTTCCCTTATCTTCCACATTTTACATTTTGCTTTGTGCTAACTCAATTCTTACAGGGAAAGTGTGGAAAATGTTGTTTTCTATTCTTAGATTAGGAATTCTATATTTTCAATTTTAATTTCAAGAATGTAATAATTAGATATTAATGAGAATTCTTTATTTTTCAGTTTAGAATAGAATGTATGAGCATATAAATCTCATAATTGCTTGTCTCATCTCATTTTAATTTTAATTTTATTTCAAAAATTCACGATGGTGAAACACGAATGGCACGTGCACCTTTCTAATAAGAGGTAAATAATTCTAAGTAAATGATTCACATTTATGGCCATAGTCAAAATGTGAACAGTACTTAGAATTCTTATCTTTTATGGAATAACACTTGATTTCATCATATTTTTCTGAAATATTCCTTTCCTCCTTTATTAGAATTTAATATGTGAATTAACTTAAGATATATTTGTGGCCATAGTCGTCGATATATTAAAAGTTAATTTCATTTTAAATCCTATAAAGGCACCAAAATTTATTTTATTCTTTATTAGAATTTAAATATAGATTGTATTATAATATATTTGTAACCATAGTCATGAATGTATTATAATTTTAATATTATTTCAATTCTATTTAAGAATAAAGTATGCTTTTAGATTTCAATCTTCAAATAAATTTCAAAGCATTCATCATTCAGGATAGAATTGCATTCTTTTTCAAATTATTTCAAATCATTTTCCAAATTCCAAGTGACTTTTTGAGATAAATTTTCAAATATAGTTCTCATTTCCAAATTCAAATCATTTTCAATTTTTATTTATAAATTCAAATTCATCTCAATTAGTTTTAAATCTTATTTCAAAATTTCAACTTTCAATTCTTATTTCTGAATTTCACCTTTCCGAATTTCATATTTTAAATTTCATTCAAATTCATTATTTTCATTTTCGAATTCTATTTCAAATCCTGAGTTTTAATTCAACATCAATTCCAAAGTTTTGATATTCATTTTGAGATTCCAAAATCAAATTTTGAGACTTACTTTGAAAGTCAATCCAATTTCCAAATTCAATTCTGATTTCAAATTTCAAGTCTGAATTCAAATTCCTTTTCTAAAGTTTATTTCTCTGAAATCTCAACTTCTAATTGAATTGCAAATCCAATTTCAATTTCAGATTCTAAATTCAATTTCAATTTTCAAATTCATTTCCAAGTTCAAAATTCAATTTCAAAATCAATTCAATATTCCAATTTCAAAGTTCAATTCAACTTTGAAATTCCATTATGATTTCGAATTCTATTTGTAATTCCAATTTCCAAATTCATTTCCAAGTTCAAAATTCAATTTCAAAATCTATTCAATATTCCAATTTCAAAGTTCAATTCAACTTTGAAATTCCATTCTGATTTCAAATTCTATTTCTAATTCCAATTTTCAAATTCATTTCCAAATTCAAAATTCAATTTCAAAATCACTTGGGAAAAACCCAAGATTTCTGAAGCATTTTTTCAAGAGCATACATCATTGCATTTTCATTGCACAAGCATGACTCTATGTGTATTTTAGGATTTTAGAATAATCATTTAGACAAATTTAGGCAAAGCAAAAGGCATTTATTCGATCATTAGTTTAATTACCCCTGGTAAAGGTGTCAGGAATAGTTGAACCTCGTACCGATGAGCGAATCCCGTCTCTCCATCATTTTCCCACAAATATTTCAAAACGGAGTCGAGTTAATTTTTCAAAATAATCTTTTTCAAATAAAGGTCAAGTGAGACCTTACAAAAGCGCTTCTTTTTCTTTCTTTCTTTCTTTCTTTCTTTCTCTTCTTTCTTTCTTTCATTTTTCCCTTAAAAAGGGGAAAAGGGCGAGAAAGGAAAAGAAAGCGAGAAAAGAGGAAAAAGAAAAAAAATTTGCAACGATCACAGAAGTGGCGACCGAGATGGGACCCGTCTTTATCCGGTCGAATTTATGCCTTTGCTTTGCTTTGATATTGTCTAGGTCATTATTCTATAAATGTCAGCTTCATTTTCATGCAAACCTTAGTAACCTAGAGTCTGACCCAGCTGACATAATGCATATAGGATTTAAGTATGGTTTGGTAGGACCATATTGAGGAGATTTATGCATGCTCAATTAGACTTAGCTCCAAAATACAACTCTCCTCAATCTTGGGATTCAATGCAAATAATGTATGCAAGTCTGTGCTTCTTTATTTTTAAAATTTTATCTCTTTAGGACTTTGCATTAGAGTCATCTGATTTCTTGCATATTGAGCATGTTTTCAAAAACATTCCCACCTATATTGTCTCGGACTTCACGTTGCTGGGTTGTCTCACTGAACCATAGTTCAGAAAAGAGCTTCACAACTGGACCACTTATTTGGGTTAACACCCTCCTGCCACGTACTAGGGGCCATAGTCCAAAGTATATCGGCAGGCGCTCAAGGATGTTGGAAAACCATTACCTTAGAACCAAAGATATCTTGATTGGAATCAGATGATCTAAACCTTAGAGTTAGGGTTAAGGTCCTACAAGCCTTTTCAAATATTGCATTTAGAGTCAGCTTCTAGGGAGTTTTGTTTTGTGCATCATTGCTTGTATAACTTTGCTTCTTTTGTGAATATTACCTTGTAATCATCATTTACTTCACATTTTTAAAACCCTTGATGTTTATTTCAAAATTTCCTCTATTTCTCAAAATCCAGGTATGTATTTTCTTTCTCTATTTCTCCTTAATAATTTTTAAAACCCTAGATATTTATTTCCAAATTTTCTCTATTTTCTCAAAATTCAGGTTGTATATTTCTCTTTCTTTATTTTTTCATAATAATTTTTCTTAAACCCTGGACATTCTTTTTATGATTTCCCCATATTTCTCAAAATCTAGGTATATATTTCTCTTTCCATATTTCTTCAGAATTATTTTCTAAAACCCTAGATATTTGTTTTGAAGTCTTCTTCCATTTTTCAAAGTCCAGGCGCATATTTTCACTTTTTCCTTATTTCTTTATAACTATTCTTCCCAAACCCTGGAAATCCTTTTTAAAACTCTCCTCAGATTTTCAAAACTCCAAGTGTATTTTCTTTTTCTTTCTTCGATTTTTCAGATCCTGCCTGCTATTTTTCAAATTTCAAATCTTAACATCTATTTTTCAAACTTTTCTTTCTTCATATCTTTCATTGTATCTTATGATTCTATTTCAAAAATTCTTGTTTACCATTTTCTCACATAAAACTTCTTTCGTCAAGAGACATCCTTTTCAAAATAACATTTCCCTTCATGTTCTAATTGTTTATTCCTCCCCCACGGAGTAATAATGCAATTGTCGCAATTTTTGTGGCAACCCAATCCCTGGTAATGGGATATCATTTTTCAAAATTATCAATTTGATTCATTCATTTGTCGAATTTTCCTCCAATTATCTTGCAAAGTGTATTTGGTGATAGGTGATTTTTCTCAAAAAAAATCCTTTTTGACTTATTACCCATTCTAATTTTCTCCTATTATTGTTATATTTTCTCAGAGAGCCATTTTCAAATATTATTCTTCCTTCCCTATTACACTGGGGCATTTTTTTATTATTTTATGAAAATTCAATTTTCAAAAACCTTGTATGCAGGCGGGATCAAATAAAATCTTTCATCAATAAATTCTCATCAATCTCCAACAATTCTTCATCAATTTCCAATAATTCTTTTATATTCTTCCTTCTTCTCATTCAGGTTAAGGGATAAACATAAACCTCCTTCTAACGAGGTATCTTTTCTTCCCCGTTCAGGATAAGGGGTTAATTCTGAAATCAGATCACATACAGCTAACTATGATGGTTCATTCAAATCATAAATTTAGAATCTTTCATCAAGAATTTTTATCCTCCAAATTCAAACCTCAGGTTTACTCTCTTCAAAATGCTTCCCCTTCAGGTTAAGGGATAAACCTGAGCTTCCCATTCAGGATAAGGGATAATTCTGAGGCCATTCATAAAAGCAACACAACCCTTTATAATGGTCCTTCAAAATCCTGCTTTCAAGATGGTTGAACAATCAAATCCTGCTTTCGAGCTGGTCGAACAACAAATCTTACTTTCGAGCTGGTCAGTCAAACAAAATCCTACTCTCGAGCTGGTCGAACAACAAAATCCTGCTTTTGAGCTGGTCGGACAACAAAATCTTGCTTTCCAGCTGGTCAAACAAACAAATCATGCTTTTGAGCAAACAAAATTATGCTTTCAAGCTAGTCGAACAAACAAATCCTGCTTTCAAGCTGGTCGAACAATCAAATCTTGCTTTCGAGCTGGTCGAGCAAACAAAATCTTGCTTTCGAGCTGGTCGAACAAAAAAATCCGGCTTTTGATCTGGTCGAAAAAAAAATCTTGCTTTCGAGCTGGTCGAACAACAAAATCCTACTTTCGAGTTGGTCGAACAATCAAATCTTGCTTTCGAGCAAACAAAATCCTGCTTTCAAGCTGGTCGAACAAACAAATCCTGCTTTCAAGTTGGTTGAACAATAAAATCCTGCTTTCAAGCTGGTCGAACAATCAAATCCTACTTTCGAGCTAGTCGAGCAAACAAAATCCTGCTTTCGAGCTGGTTAAACAATAAAATCCTGCTTTCGAGCTGGTCGAACAATAAAATCCTGCTTTCAAGTTGGTCAAACAAAAAAATCTTGCTTTCGAGCTAGTCGAACAACCAAATCCTGCTTTTGAGCTGGTCGAGCAAACAAAATCCTGCTTTCGAGCTGGTCGAACAAAAAATCCTACTTTCAAGCTAGTCGAACAACAAAATCCTGCTTTTGAGCTGATCAAACAACAAAATCCTGCTTTCAAGCTAGTCGCACAACAAAATTCTGCTTTTGAGCTGGTCGAACAAACAAATCCTGCTTTCGAGCTGGTCGAACAATAAAATCGTGCTTTCGAGCTGGTCGAACAATCAAATCTTGCTTTCGAGCTGGTCGAGCAAAAAAACTCATGCTTTCAAGCTGGTGGAGCAAACAAAATCTTGCTTTTGAGCTGGTCGAGCAAACAAAATCCTGCTTTCGAGCTAGTCGAACAAACAAAATCCTGCTTTCGAGCTAGTCGAACAAACAAAATCTTGCTTTCGAGCTGGTCGGTCAATAAAATCCTGCTTTCGAGCTGGTCGAACAAAAAAACCCTGCTTTCGAGCTGGTCGAACAATCAAATTTTGCTTTTGAGCTGGTTGAACAAACAAATCCTGCTTTCGAGATGGTCGAACAATCAAATCCTGCTTTCGAGCTGGTTGAACAATTAAATCCTGATTTCGAGCTGCTCGAACTTTCCAAAATCTTGCTTTCGAGCTGGTCGAACAAAAAATCTTGCTTTTGAGCTGGTCGAATAAAAAAATCCTACTTTCGAGCTAGTCGAACAACCAAATCCTACTTTCGAGCTGGTTGAACAATCAAACCCTGCTTTCAAGTTGGTCAAACAATCAAATCATGCTTTTGAGCTGGTTAAACAAAAAAAAAATCCTGCTTTCGAGCTGGTCGAAAAATTAAATCCTGCTTTCAAGTTGGTCGAATAAAAAAATCCTGCTTTCGAGCTGGTCGAACAAAAAAATCTTGCTTTTGAGCTGGGCAAACAAAAAATTTCTGCTTTCGAGCTGGTCGAACAAAAAAATCTTGCTTTCGAGCTGGTCAAACAAAAAAATCCTGCTTTCGAGCTGGTTGAACAATCAAATCCTGCTTTTTGAGCTGGTCAAACAACCAAATCCTGCTTTCGAGCTGGTTGAACAAAAAAATCCTACATTCGAGCTGGTCAAACAATCAAATTCTACTTTTGAGCTGGTCGAACAAAAAATCCTGTTTTCGAGCTAGTCATTCTCAAAACTCTCGATCCTAGATCAAACCATCTTCTGAATCCAGTCCTCGCACTAGCAATTGTCAAAAATTCAATCTTGTGATTAAAGCTTTCTTTTGGATACCCGAGTTCCGACTCAGATTTCCTTCTTCCAAAAAATCCAACTCTCAAGTTGGTTTGTTTTCCTTTGAACACCCGAGTTTCGACTCAGATTTCCTTTTTTCAAAACCCAACTCTCAAGTTGGTTTGTTTTCTTTCGAATACTCGAGTTCTAACTCGAATTTTCTTTTTTCGAAACCCAACTCTCAAGTTGGTCTGTTTTCTTTTGAATACCTGAGTTTCGACTCGGATTTCCTTTTTTCAAAACTCAACTCTCAAGTTGGTCTGTTTTCTTTCGAATACCTGAGTTCCGACTTGGATTTCCTTTTTTCAAAACCCAACTCTCGAGTTGGTCTATTTTCTTTCGAATATCCGAGTTCCGACTCGGATTTCCTTCTTTTCAAAACCCAACTTTCAAGTTTGTCTGTTTTCCTTTTAATACCTGAGTTCCGACTCAGACTTTTCTTTCAGAATCTCAACTTCAGGATATATCTCTTTTTATCATAAACCGATCTTTTGCATTGGTCTCATTCTCTTCACGGTCCTTAGGTTGAATCCCTATAAAACCGATTGTTCTTAGGTTGAACCCATGTTGTTCTTAATTGAACTGATATTGTTCCCAGTGAACTGATAGTTGTTTTTCATTGAACTGATATTGTTCCCAATGAACTGATAGTTGTTCTTTATTGAACTGATATTGTTCTCAGTGAACTGATAGTTGTTCGTCATTGAACTGCTATTGTTCTCAGTGAACTGATAGTTGTTCTTAATTGAACTGATAATGTTCTCAGTGAACTGATAGTTGTTCTTAATTGAACTGATATTGTTTCCAGTTAACTGATAGTTGTTCTTCATTGAACTGATATTGTTCCCAGTGAACTGATTGTTGTTCTTAATTGAACTGATATTGTTTCCAGTAAACCCATGTCGTTCTTAATTGAACCAATGTTGTTATTAGGTTGAACCCTTATTGAACTAACTTCATTCTTCAAAAATTCAGTCTGTAGAATGAATCCCTACTAATCCAATATTCTTTCTGGCTCTTAGGTTGAGTCCCTGTTGAGCCGATGTTGTTCTTAATAAAACCAATGTTTCCATGTTATTTCTTCCAAATTTCAGCTCAAGGTCCTATCAAAATTGATATTGAGTAAATATTTCACAAAAGATTCTCAAAAACTTTGCTAATTTGCTAAAAATATTCATTGATTCTAATATTTTTACCACACAAGAGAATCACCTCATATTACCTCTAGTATTTCTTTCCAAAAAGGTGAAGCTTGCTGAGAAAAAAAGGAAAATTCAAAACTTTTTCCCTATTGATCAACCAAAAGGATGAAAGAAATATCCTTTGTATGATTAGCGAAGAAATTTCGATGATGTTGAAAATTCAGAAGTGAATTGATATGGATTATAGCTATGGTATATTTTAAAAGATGATTCTTCTGGCAAGAAAGCAATAGAAATATTTTGAGAAAATATAGAACCCGCTCAAAGCTCTTAACGAAGCAAAGTATAATTAACTATCTGCAAAAAAAATCTCTCAATTATCATCAAGTTGAAGATGGATATGCGAGTTAGATCCCCGGAGACAAAGAAGATTCAGATCACCTCCAAGATGGAGTGTGTGACATATCCTTCTAGGAAAAGTTCAAATCATAGCCAAGTTGAAGGCTGATGCGATGAACCTCCTGACAAACCCTAAAAGATATTTGATTCATATTATCAAAAGATTTTCATCAAAAGAGACATCTTTATCAATTTCTGAGGACAAGGAAGACCCTGATTACTTCCAAGTTGAAGGAGTATGAAGTGTTCTTCTAGAGAAAATTAGAGCATCTCCAAGATGAAGGTTGATGTGATGAAACTCTTGCCAAACCCCAACAAAAGAATTCATCTCTATGTCTCAGAAAGTACAAAAAGCATATCTCAGGTATCAAATTGCCAAAACTGCCAGGAATCATCTTTTCTCATGCAAATTTTTTTTATCAATATCTTTTCACTACTTGCTTTTATGAAACTGAGAGTATTTCTTTTCTTCTCATGTCAAAGAAATGGATAGTTTTCATGAAGAAAATCATCAGCGCTAAATTTTGAACTTGACTCTTGAATCTAGGGAGTTAACCTCATTTTGAAGGAAATACTCTAGGTAAAAGAGGGAATGTCTTTTACACATACGTGCACATTTTCAAGCATTTGAATCAACTACAATTTTACCTTATTGACAAAATTTTCTGGTTATCCAAACATGAAATAAATACTCAATGTCTATTTTGATGTAACCTAGCATGGTTTACAAAAAGAGTTGCCTCATCCTGATGAAGTATTTCTTCTAGTCTCATCATGGTTTTCCCCCATCCTGGCGAGGAATCCATATTTTCCATCCATTCAAAAAAGAATTGTACCTGAACCTCGTCCCATGAGGTATTTTTCAAAAACGTCCCACTGTGGTTTCCTCATTCAGGTAAGGGTTAAACTAGAAATTCATTTTGAAATATCTTTGTCCCATCAAGGTTAAGGGCTAAACCTGAGTCTTTCCAAAAAGTTTATTTGGTCTCACCCATGAGACCTTCATCCGTTCAAAATCTCCATTTTTACCATTTCGGGATCTTCATCCCAAAGTCCTATCACGATTTCCTCCTTTCCTTTTTTGTCCAATTATTTCATTCTCGAGGATTTTGTCTTTTTCTAAGTCATTCAAGATAAGGTGCTAAACCTGAGAATAATGTTTCACAAAACAATTCTTCCACATCCAGCTCAGATTTTCTGAATAGGGCATTTTAAAAATTTTGTATGTTGTCTTTGCCACTAAGCTCGGCTTTCAACCGGCTTAGCAGCAAAGAGGCGCATCTATGAACACCCCAAATTTTTCAAAAAAAAATTCAAAAAATCCCTTTTTCCCTTGGCCCCCTTCATCTAAATAAATTGGGTCAATTTCTGATCAAAATTTCATACATTTCTTGGATTCACTGGAATCCAAATTTAAATTCCATATCTGACCCAATTTCGGATCCAGATCTGACATCTGAATTTGATTCTGAGTCCAGATCTTCTATTTTTCAAAAATCAAAAAAATCAAATTCTCTTTATTTTCTCAGATATTTTATCTGGATCCAATCTTAAATCGAGATCCAAACTCAGTATTTTTCTCAAAATCTCGGATCCAGACCCATTTCTGAAACCTAATTTCTAAAATTTAACCCTGTATTTTCCCAAAAACCTTATTTTCAGAAAAACTTTAAATTTCAAAAAAATATATAATATAAAAACCTTTCAAACACCTCGTTTGGGTTCCATCTGTTAAAGTCCACATGTTTCCTTTATATTTTCGGGTTTTTCTTTCAAAAATTCAGAAAAAGTAACTTATTTGCTTTTTGAAATCCCTTTTCTTAACTAAAACCCCCTTTTGAAAAACTTTTTTTCTAAAACCTCTTTTTTGAAATTCCTGAAAAATACAAGGGAACCCTATTGTAAAAACTGTAACGGCTTTTTCTTATAAAAATCATCACAGGAGTCTATGATCTCCATCGGTTTTCACCCCTCCCCCTTCTGCGCATGATCCACCATTGCTCTGATCGTCTTCACCCCTCCCTTTTACACTTCATCTGATCTCCTTCCTCTCTTTTCTTCCCCATTTTTTCCTTATCTCATGTTACTTCTTCTTTTGATTTTCTCCCTAATCGATTGGAGAAGAATCAATCCCAACAGCAAAGTCACGATAAGTGACCATCTTCCTTCCCTTTTTTTCTTTTCTGTAAATTTTTTTACAACACTTCTTTGTTTTGATTGCATTTTTCTTCGTTTTTTTTATTTTTGTTCATCATAAGGAATAATCGGTAAGATCGACCTACATATAGTAGTGTTGACCCACCTGTGGCTATAGTAACGGAATATCCACATTCTGACAACTCTTTTTCTTCTTTTGTAATTCACTTTTGAATTCCTTTCGATTTACTTCTGTTTATGCTATTTTTTTCTGTAATTTGTCTAAGATCATCTTTCTGCATCTAATAACATTTATCATTACCTATTTACTCATGGTATCCTTGCATTTCTTCATTGTTTGACAACATGTTATTAAGATTATGTGCATTCTGATTAAGTTTACTTCATGATCTCATAGGTTGCTCCATGCATCATGGCACAACACTGCATTTTTTGACATCAATCCAATGCATATCACCGTAGGTTAGCCTATGCGTATTAGCAATTGGGTCTAAATACCTGCATCTCGCTTAGCACGCTCATGAGTGTGTTAATCATGCATATGTCTACTCATCTGCATATCCACTCGTACTTTCTTGCGATTCTGTTAGATTCACTTTTACTGTTTTGTACTTCTCTTGGGATTTTCCAATTCAACGCGTCGTACCTTCTGTCTACCGATCGCACGATGACGCTTCATATCCTCCCTCAGCACTCTCCCTTTTAAATTCATTTTGCATTTATTGTCGCAATCCATACTTTCTGTATTTTTGAGTTACATTATCTTCATTTTATTTTCAGCATTTTGTTTATTTCGTTAATAATATTTTGGTGTTTCTGAAGTTTTGTTTCATTGTTAGCACATGCGCATCCTCACTGTGCCCTGCTTCATTTGATATCCCCTGTATATTTTGGAACCTATGCAATCAAATTTCTTATTTGCAAGCAGCCACTGGTTGTAGTTAGTGAAATCTTCCCCAAGAGTTGTTCATGATCCAACTATGTCCAACCTTGTGTATTTGTCCATGAGGCATTTTCATTTGGTGCCTGTTAAGACTGATTCAATGAATACATCGTCTGCTTTGTATATTCTGAGCTGGGATGTAACAATCCATTCACTGTGTTTGGGCCATCACCCATGCAAACCTCAGTACATCATAGCACTTTCTCCTTTATTGTTTCATTCCCTGCAATCACCGTTGTAGCTTTATTAGAAACATTCATGTACTAACCATAATGCAACACATTCTCACTGCCTTTGTGATCTCCGACATCTGATTATTAAGCTGCTATGGCCCTGATCAACCTGTTTCAATAGGACTTTCGTTGCTGAATCAGTGTTTTCTAATCTATTGCTGCAATTTATGTTTTGGATTCTGTCAATGATGAACTCAGTCTGGAGCAAATAGTTTTTTTTTGTGTGACTTATCATAGAGTCACAAGTTTCACCATAGAACTCTAGTTTTTGTGACTACTTTTTGGTGTTGATCAACCATCAGAGACTTTTGCAGTTCGTGATTGGGAATAGTTATAGATTGAAACTACTTTTAATTCTGATATGGTCGTGAAAAACATGATGGTAGTTGTGATGACCGAGAGTGTATAAAGCAACATTGCTCTCACTATTTGATGAAATTCTAGCTGACTGCTACTGACACTAGATAAGCATTTGATGTTCTTTTTTACAATACTTATCACACTAATTAGTGAGCTAAGCTCACCATCTAGATGTGTGAGTATAATGTTTGACTTTGAATTAAACATGGAGATACTCTAATTCACGGGTCAAAATCGTGTTTTCTTGACTTCTGCTTCTCTGTAGCAGTCAACCTCATAGTTGTTCGTTGTTGTTTTTGTTCAGCCAACAATCATTTTAGCAGTGTACAAATTTAATACATACGTTTATGATGGCCAACTGATATGAAAAAGTGGTGACCAAATGATGTGAAAAGTGGCATATGAGTTTTGTTGTGGTTTGCTTTACCAGGATGAATGTGCTGAAAAACACCAATATGCCCATGAAAGGACCACCATGATATTGATCCTGATACAAACACATGTCAGCTACAACAATTTCTTTGAAAACTGTGATTCCCATGTTGGGATTCCCCTGCATCTTCGTCCATACTTCATCTGCATTTAATCCATCATATAGCATTACACTTACATGTTCCATACTTTCACCCTCACCTGTACTTACTACATCTCTTCATAGCATCCCCAATCCATCTCCTGTTTATTATCATATTCCCCTTCACAGCATGTATGTTACCACTATCTCCTGCCTGCTTTGCACACTTACCTGCACAATGACCATGTTTCACCATCACCTACAACAGTGCTTGGCACTGTTGTAGCCTTTTCTATGCTTACAGTAGTGCCAATGCACTGTTGTGTTTTCTTTTTTTTCTTTAGGCATCTACAGCGATGCCGAGCATTGTTGTAGCCTTTTTGCACAAAAGCACACCTTACCCCATTTCATTCCACCAACAGCATCACCTTCACCACTTCACTCTTCACTTCCCTGCATATTGTTACTGCACCTGCACATGTATACCAGCACCATATCTCTACACCATCACCAGTCCCTTTAGCTACTTCACCTTGTTGCTACTATATGCAATCTTCCCCCTTGTTAGGACTGTTCACAACAGCTTATGGTTGTTGTGTATTCACACCACTCGCACTTCCATGCACCCAACATCACCATTAGCACCTTTAGCTCTTTTATTTGCACTACCCAACTACAACCACCACCTCACTTGTACTATGCTCCATGGCAGCATCACTTCCATCTTCCACACCTATTAGCACCCAACACAACAATGTGCAGCACCTATATTCACCTCACCCGTCTGCTATACCATCTCCACCTACACAGCCTTTCACAGGACCTCCATCATCTTAAGTCGCACCTCCTCTTAATTACCATTGCACTTACAGCAATATACATGCACTTTACTTGCCTACAGCCCCCACTGCTACAATTACCACAACACCTTCATCTCCTATTCATTTTATTACACCCCACTCACATGGATTTACACTTCCAGCATTACCATACTTACACTTTATTTGTTGTTTTTACAGCATTACCTGTCACATTTATACAAGGTCACCATCACATCTTTACTTGCTGCCTATCACTCCTTTATTTGCATAGCACATGCATTTCTTCACTTAGCCGTATGCATTTGGATTTTGATATGACATTTTCCCTTATCTTCCACATTTTACATTTTGCTTTGTGTTAACTCAATTCTTACAGGGAAAGTGAGGAAAATGTTGTTTTCTATTTTTAGATTAGGAATTCTATATTTTTAATTTCAAGAATGTAATATTTAGATATTAATGAGAATTCTTTATTTTTCAATTTATAATAGAATGTATGGGCATATAAATCTCATAACTGTCTGTCTCATCTAATTTTAATTTTACTTTTATTTCAAAAATCTATGATGGTGAAATACGAATGGCACATGCATCTTTCTAATAAGAGATAAATAATTCTAAGTAAATGATTCACATTTATGGCCATAGTTAAAATGTGAACAGTACTTAGAATTCTTATCTTTTATGGAATAACACTTGATTTCAACATCTTTTTCTGAAATATTCTTTTCCTCCTTTATCAGAATTTAATATGTGAATTAACTTAAGATATATTTGTTACCATAGTCATGGATATATTAAAAGTTAATTTCATTTTAAATCCTATAAAGGCACTAAAAATTATTTTATTCTTTATTAGAATCTAAATATAGATTGTATTACAATATATTTGTGACCATAGTCATGAATGTAATATAATTATAATCTTATTTCAATTCTATTTAAGAATAAAGTATGCTTTTAAATTCCAATCTTCAAATAAATTTCAAAGCATTCATCATTCAAGATAGAATTGCATTCTTTTTTAAATTATTTCAAATCATTTTCAAAATTCCAAGTGATTTTTTGAGATAAATTTTCAAATATAGTTCTCATTTCCAAATTCAAATCATTTTCAATTTTCATTTATAAATTCAAATTCATCTCAATTAGTTGTAAATCTTATTTCAAAATTCCAACTTTCAATTCTTATTTCTGAATTTCACCTTTCTGAATTTCATATTTTAAATTTCATTCAAATTCATTATTTCCATTTTTGAATTCTATTTAAAATCCTGAGTTTTAATTCAACTTCAATTCCAAAGTTTTGAGATTCATTTTGAGATTCCAAAAATCGAATTTTGAGACTTACTTTGAAATTCAATCCAATTTCCAAATTCAATTCTGATTTCAAATTCTTTTTCCAAAGTTTATTTCTCTAAAATCTCAACTTCTAAATTCATTCTTTGAATTGCAAATCCAATTTCAGATTCTGAATTCAGTTTTAATTTCCAAATTCATTTCCAAGTTCAAAATTCAATTTCAAAATCAATTCGATATTTCAATTTCAAAGTTTAATTCAACTTTGAAATTCCATTCTGATTTCGAATTCTATTTCTAATTCCAATTTTCAAATTCATTTCCAAGTTCAAAATTCAATTTCAAAATCGATTCGATATTCCAATTTCAAAGTGCAATTCAACTTTGAAATTCCATTCTGATTTCAAATTCTAATTCTAATTCCAATTTCCAAATTCATTTCCAAGTTCAAAATTCAATTTCAAAATCACTTGGGAAAAACCCAAGATTTCTAAAGCATTTTCTCAAGTGCATAAATCTTTGCATTTTCATTGCACAAGCATGACTCTATGTGTATTTTAGGAATTCAGAATAATCATTTAGACAAATTTAGGCAAAGCAAAAGGCATTTATTCGATCCTTGGTTTAATTACCCCTGGTAAAGGTGTCTGGAACGGTTGAACCTCGTACCGATGAGCGAATCTCGTCTCTCCATCATTTTCAGGCAAATATTTTAAAACGGAGGCGAGTTAATTTTTCAAAACAATCTTTTTCAAATAAAGGTCAAGTGAAACCTTGCAAAAGAGTTTTTTTTTTTCTTTCTTTCTTTTTTTCTTTCTCTTTTCTTCTTTCTTTTTTTCTTTTTCCCTTTCAAATAGGGAAAAGGGCGAGAAAGAAAAAGAAAGAGGAAAGAGAGAAAAGAGGAAAAAGGAAAAAAATTTGCAACGATCATATTTCCATAAAGTATACCCGGATCCATGCATTAATCAGACCTTTAGGTTCGTACGCTGGTCTTAATCGGGCCATTATTTATTACCATACCTGGACCCTATAAGGTTTAGTTCAGGTCGAGTTCAGGTAAACCCAACCAGTTGACACCCCTAGTTGGGAAGAGGGTGGCAAAGGCTGCGGTTGGAAGGGAGAAAGGTGTTCCCGATAGGTCGGCAACGAACAGAGATTGACAAGGGAGAAGAATCATTGTCTCAGAAGGCAGACACTCACACGAACATGAACAAAGAATTGAGAAAATACTTTACAACTTCATTAAAAATAAACTAAACAGGATACATCTATATATAGATTTACAGGATGACAAAATAGTAAAATACACAGACACAATCCCACCCTAGATTGGATTCTAGAGAGGCATCCCACCAGAGTCCCAGCATGGATAAGATTCTATGTTGGGCAGGTTTCCCTGGAATGAATCCTGGGGATGGGAAGCTAATCCAAGGTGGGGCAGATCCTCTAGGTTGGACTTGAATAAAAAAAAGGTCTGTAATAATCCACCCCACTCAAGCACGCCTTGTTCTCAATGCAGAAACTCTGGATACTGAACCACTATCTGGTCATTCTCTTTATAGGTCGCTTCATCCATTCCACTTTTGATCTACGAAACTAACACCTCAGTGACTAAGTGATCATCCTTCCTCAACCTTCTTTTTCAAGAACCCTGAACGACTGAGGCAAGGTATTTTCGATATCAGGTAGGGTCAGACACCTATCAGGTGACCCTCTTTTTTATGGCTTAAGGTGTGAGATATAGAACGCAGGGTGAACCTTAGCTTTTATTGGAAGTCCCAAGTGATAAGCCACTATTTCAACCTTCTCCAAGATGGGTAATAACTCGTAGAAACGTGGTGCCAACTTATGTTGTACTCATTATACGGTGCCTTGTCAGTGGGGTAGTAACTTGAGGAGAACATGGTTACCCACTTAGAACTATCGTGATTGATGCCTTTGGTCATATATATGCTTCATCCACTCTTGAGCGGCAGCCATATTCTTGCATAGTAATTGCAAGAGATGTTCTCTTTCCAACAAGGTCGACTATATACATTTGTCTGCACAGCTCCACCAATGTAATCGGCTATGGTCGGAGGAGGGTTATCCATACACGGACTGGAATAGGATTGCCTATATATGGGTGACATCTTGCTATCAAAATCTTCTCTGTTTCATCTAATGAAGGAAAATGGTATTTAACATTTGAGGTGTTTGTGGATGAAACATGCTCTCTTTATTGATGTTACAAGTGGAATAGAACTAATTCATGTCTCTTTATTGATCTTTACAAGTTGACTAGAACTAATCATATCACCAAATTTGATGAAGTGATATTGATGGTTACACGGCTCCATAATAACCCTCTAACTCCAGTTGGAAGTGAGTCCTTTTATTGCTAACCTGTTTGTTATGTTTTCATTTCCCCAGTGTTGAATTGTGTGTTATTTATGTCATACTTTTGTTTGTCAAACTACCTTTTGAAGATTTATCTACTTCTATTGCGACAAGTAATGCATGACCAACGTAGGCCTTTTTTTCATGAAGGACGGGGAAACCACCCTTGGAATAAAAGACCTAGTTGTGCTCGCTAAGCCTGTTGTACTCACAGTCGCTTTCCCGGTGGTGTAAACTTGTGACACATCCCTTGCCTTCAAGGAGTCTCCCAGCTTCGACTGAGCAAGGGCTTACCCTTTGACTTTCACCCCTTGTTCTCATTAATGCAACAAGTTTGATACTTATGGGAATGAAACCCTAACCACCCATGGCCAAAGCCCCTTCTAGTGCACCAAACCCCCTAGAGCTCCTTGATTGCTCAAAAATGTCTGGTTTTTAGTAAAAATCATACAAGTTATATCTTCTCAATCAGACTTCATATATAACATTTGAGGTGTTTTTTTTATAGGAATCATGCTTTGGATCATATTTTTTGGACAAAAAAATAAGGTTTTTAGGTCTTGAAATTTTGGTACATTATAGGCCATTGATTTTTAAAGATCTTGAAAAACCTACGTATAAGTCATGTTGATATGATTCAAAACTTGTTTTCTACTAAAAAGGACATGTAGATATGGTCTGATCAACAAATGGCCTCAAGAATTTTGAAAAATTAAATCTTTCTTTAGGTGGGGGTAGGTGCTCTCGGAGTACCATAACATTACTATACATATAGTGAGAGAGTAATGTATAAATTTCAAACAATTTACTTTTCAGACCTCTTTAAAAAACATATTTACATGTGTTTTTTACTTAATCTAAATGTGTAGATGTGATCTTTATGTTTTATTTAGTAGAAAACATGTATTGGTTTAAACATTCTTCGTGTTTAGATGTGTTTTTAGCTAAACAAAAAAAATCAATGGTTTATATTACAAAAAAAATTCTTGATTAACTATAAATAAAGATTTTTTGTTAAATTGATTCAATTCAAAGCATGGTTCTTAGTAAATAAGCAATGATAAACACGTCTATAGGTTTGTATTAAGCATTAAACACATGTAAGTATGTTTTTTAAAGGGGTCTGAAACGTATGGGAGATAAAAGGTATGGAATTTGTACATTCTCTTTCTATATACTCTCTGTAACGACCCCAACTCATACCCGTGAAAAAGTGATAATTTTTTTTAAACAATTACGGAAACATTCCTAGAGACTCGGGGGCCTTTCCCGTTATAGCATAACCAAAACTACAAGGGATCTTATACTACCATCATCCAAACCAAACCAACTTTATTAATTAAAATCATATAGTCCATAAGACGTGCAAAGAATGTAAATAAAGCAAAAGCATAGAGTCACGCTGACCCAAGAAAAGTCTGTCAAGTAGTCGCATAGTCTTCGTAGCTCCTCGCAAAAGCAAGTCCCTTCACTAGGCCTCAGAGATTGTATAAACACAAAAGTATGGGTGTTAGAATCCAAAGATCCTACGTACAGGTCCTTGTAATTAATCAAATAAGTAAAAGGAATATAAATAAGAATCATGCAACATTTTAGAGGAATGCAATTATGATAAATTCATAATTCAAATAATCATTCAAGCAATAGGAAACAATTGCAATACAAGAATAAACAAATATTATCAATAGATACATCAATTAATCATTAGGGAACATTAATTAAGTATTAAAGATAGTTATCATGTAATAGGAAGCAAATATCATGCAATCACCAATATATCACAAGTAAGAAAATAAGTAAATATACATGATCTAATGCATAACAGGAATATACATGTTTTTTAATGCACATGCATGAATAAATTATTATTTTTTATCAGAGTTTTCTTTTATATGCATGTCTCTATTAAATGTACACCAACTTTAATTTCTCTTTTTATTATTACTGCTCGTGGATACTCAAAACGGGTAAAAAAATTTGAGGTCAAGTGGGTCTCCAGTTGTAGCTTAACACACAATTTCTATTTTATTACTGGGTTCCACACTGAGCCCTCGACCGATATCAGGCATCAACACCATCCATCATAACATTAAAAATCAATATCTAATGTCGAGACATTATGAAAATCAACATTCACTAATGCTATTTTTTTGGTATACCAAAACAACAGTTGTTTCTACACACCACCCCTAGGCAAAGTGATGAAATCTCCTTAAAACCGTGGCCGGGAGATGAACCTCCATATCAGGTTCAGGGGCACAACAACACACACGGAGTCTTAGTATCCTCAAGGTTTTTTAAAACCGCAATGTCCAGAATTCTCATACTATAGAAGGAACATCAAGGAAGCGTAGATTATACTTTTCTTTTTTTTATCTTGTTATTAATTCAACTTCTTTAATTTGCAATTCAACATGCAGAATTAATAACACAGGTTGGTAAATCAACATGTGAAGCGCTTCACGGGACCACAGCCTATGTCAACATAAAACAGTGCAACTAGAACAATAATATCAAGTTTGATTTTTTTCATGCATAAACAATTAAACAAAGAGCAACACATGCTCAAGGCTCACACGACCTACAATGATCCATTTTGATCATCGATGCATCCATATACAAAAAAATCATAAAAAATATGCAACTTATGCATTCATTTTACATGCTTTTTAATGCATAATTATGTATGTTAATTTAGAGATGTGCATGAAACAACAATATTCATATACATGTGTTCAGTATTCATCTTCATGTGTTCACATAATCATGCCAAATACATGTTTTCTTTCATGAATCATCTCAACTAAAACATGTGAACAAGCATGCAATTATGAACATGCAAAACACATCAATTTAATGTATGCACGTGCACAAGAAAGCAATCTTGCATTAATACTTTGATTCAACATAGTATATCAAGTTTAAGCATGTGATCATTTCATTCTTTTGCATGCAAAAAACCAAGTCTAATACAAATAGAAATTTTTTAGAAATTAACACGCCAAATTACTCTCCTATTCTAGATTCAATCAAACACAAGAATGTACAAAATTGAAATTCTTAATGTGTTGTTTTGGCCTTTGTCCAAGTACAATTTGATTTGCCACATACAAAATTTTTGTATTTTAAATGCACCCAACTCCAGCCTAGCTGAACTTAGTCGGCTGGTCTAGTATCCCCTACACATGCCCAGAGCGGACCTGTGTGCACGCTGCCATGGCCTGGCAGGCCAACCGAATCTGATTCGGCTGGGCTGTCAATCAGCCCAACAACCATTTTAAAAAAAAAACTTTTATAAATCTATTCTTTTGTTCAAAACCTACCCAGTCGAGCCCACTCGGCTGGGCCCAACAGGTCTGGCCAGACCAGTCCAACTGAACTCGGTTCAGCTGAGCCTAACAGGTCTGTCAGCACGTGGCCAGGTCTGGTCGGGTTTGGCCAGTCGAGTCGAGCTTGACTGGTCTGCTTACCAGACCATACCAAACCCTTTTAATATTTCTTTTTTTTTAAATACTATCTTTCTTTCTTTTTATTAAACAACCAGCACATGCATGCTGGGCATGGCAAAAGCTGCCAGGCCCGCACCTGTCCAAAACGTACAGATTCACATGGCAAGTATATAAGTATAAAAAGATTCACATTCAAGATTGCATGCTTGTTTAGATTTAATTTCAGGTAGGCATATGTATCTAGATTCACATTCAAGCATGTGCAACATTTTCCTTTCAGTATGCATGAATATATGACACTACAATCAGGTATAAATGAATTTATGAATTCATATTTCAAATGTGCATGGATAAGCAAGCATACATTCAGGTATGAACAGATTTGTAACCAATTAAACATGCTTATGCAAAGTTACATTCAGATATGCATGTGTAAACAAATTTTCTCACAAGCAAACATGCATATACCGATTTTTGCATTAAGTTTTTTATCGTGAATAAATTTGCCATGGAACATGCAACTTCATATACTATTTTTACATGTACAAAAATTATGTTTCAACAGGACAAGTATAAACAAAAAATATGCATAGGAATTGGCAACAATATGTAGATTGTATATATATATATATATATATATATATATATATCTTTGTATTCCAAAATAAGTTTTGAAATAGTGAAAATACATTGATTTTAACCATGGTTCTTAGAGTAAATATTCAGATTTACTCTTTTCCCATGAATTTCTACTAAAATCTTGCATGAAAATCCAATATGTGCTCTTTTTCTCATTCGAAACAAGAGAAAGACTCGTACCTTAACAATAGATTGAAAAAGAACTAGAAATCGATGGTGGAAACGTCGGATGATTAGAGAAGAATGATCTCCTCCTCTTCTCCCTCCTTTCCTCTCTCTCTACTTTTAGAGTTGATATTTTTTTTACCTTTATATAGACCTACTAGGGATTGACGCCTCCCCCCCCCCCCCCTCCAGCCCCTTCTAGATGGGCTGGAGAGCGAGAGCTTTCCCTTTTGGGGACTCTCACTCTCACCTTCCTAAATTTTTAAAACTCCTTGTTGACTTTTCAAAGTTTATTTCCTAATTCAATTAAACTTTCTCAAACCTTCTTTAGCTTTCTAAAGACCATTTAGGATTCTACTAAGGAGTCCTAATTAGTTTCTAAAAATTGAAATTCAGAAATAATTAAAAATAATTAAATATTTGTTTATTTATTACTAATAATTAAATATACAGAAACTTCCAGAGGATACCTTATCCCTCTGGAAGTTTTTTTAACTCTAAATTAACTTTAATTTACATAAAAAGTGAATTTAAAGCTAGATTTTGGTTGAGCATGGGTTTTGGATCTGGATTCAAATCCATATCCAAAATCCAATTGGGTTTTAGGTGGATCAATTCCAGATTAATATGGGTCTTTGATAGAGACTAGATATATATTAATTTGGATCAAATACGTTGGATCCGATCTGATCCAAATCCAAACTCGGCCCGTTGAGGCAGTCATTTTTCGAAAAAAAAAAAATTTGGGCCAACCGTAGCCCGAATTCAGAAAAGTAAAATATTGTTACGCTCAGAATTTTAAGACGCATCTAACGATATATAACTTAAATTTTGCTTGAAAATAACCTGAATTTTGCTTGAATTTCACTTGAATATAAAGGTTGAAAATAAAACTTTTTATCATGTTTTAAGTGGCTCATTTAAGCCTTGTTGATGAGACCTGGGCCAAGCTCAGACTCAAAAGCATCGGCCTAAAATCGAGAATCTATCGATTTTTCCTTTATACTTAGCCAAATTTTTGAAAAATCTCAAAATGACTAAGTATGAAAAATACACAATCTTACACACTCTCTCTCTATATATAGAGAGAGAACATTCATGCAAATTGAAAATGATCGTACTATACGGCTAATTTTACACATTTTCTAAAATGCCTCAGAATTTTCGTTATTCTCTCTATGTCCAAAATTACAAATATTTGATTTTAAAAAGTCTTTTTTATCCTTTTACATATGCAGACTTCCTAAATATATGTGAATTTTATTTCAAATATGTGATTGTTTTTTGAAGAACAGTCTATGTTCTCAGATCTGTATCTCTCTTATTCGATGTCAAAAACTTACATTTTTAGTCCTTAGAAAATTGAGACACAAACTTGTAACTTTTTTGTTTTGAGTTAGAACCGAAAACCCCTCTAGAGTTCTCATTTATAAGTTCCAAAACTGGAATAGAAGGATGCTTTGCAGATTGAAACAGTCGCACTTGTGCCTTTTTAATTTGTTCTATGCTATTTTGAGGCCACCTGTGCTAAAAATCAAGAAAATAAAAAAAAAGATACAGGTTGAGACATTAACTTTTTAATGCCACCAAGATCACCTTAATCTGATGAGCAGTTAAGGAGAAACATTCTCTGGAAGATAGACTGTTTGGTTGCTCCACTCTGCAGAACATGTTTCTATTCTAGTTTTGGAACTCAAAAATGGAAACCTAGAAAGGTTTTCAGCTCTGACTCAAAACAAAAAAATTATAGGCATGTGTCTCAACTTTTCAACAACTATAAAAATGCAGATTTTCGACGTCGAACTAGAGAAAAACAGATATAAGAACAATCTATCTGCAAAAATATATATGTGATTTTTCTCTTATATATATATATATATATATATATATATATATATATATATATATCCGTGTGTGTGTGTGCGGAGTTCTTCCTAAACATGTGATTTTCTCTTAAATATGTGATTTCCTCATACACATGCAATTTCTCCTAAATATATAAGAAATTTTGCCTATATATGTGATTTTTCTCCTAAACATACAATTTTATCTTGAATACATGTGATTTTTAAGTTTAATAGGATGTTCGTACCTATTTTGAAGCAAACATAGTCAGATATTTGCAAAGTTTCAATGTTTGAGTTTAACATAATGTTCACATTTATTTTTATGCGGACTTCCTCATTTTATATGTATATTTGGTGCAGACTTCCTCATTCTTGCATATATTTTATGTGGACTTTCTCATCCTCGCATATATTTTATGCGGACTTCCTTATCCTCGCATATATTTTATGCAAACTTTCTCATCTATATTGATCAGTCTATCTTGCAAAGGGCGCTTCTTCCCAATCACTTATCAGATTAAGGTGATCTTGGTGGCATTGAAAAGCAAACACCATATATGTCTTTTTTTTGTTGTTTTTCTGATTTTCAGCATAGTTGGCTAAAAAATATCATAGAACATAACGAAAAGGTGCAACCACACATGTTTATCTCTTGTTTTAAGAATGTTGTCGGGGTTCTATCTCAGCATCCATTTGTCATTTTTTAGCGAATCAAATGTCATTGAAAAGGTATTTATGTCTTTTTTTTCTTTTATGTGTTTTTCCATAATTCTTCATTTTATGGGTTGAATGGTCCTTTAAAGATAGATTGACTGAGAAAGTAAAATACATGGTCAATCTTGTCATTTATTTTTACATGATTCAAGGCAAACAAAAATAGTCATATCTGGTAATCGCAATCACAACTTTTAGTTTTTTCATATTCTATTAACTTTAGAAAAGTATGGCGATTGTGATTTACAATTATAGGTTCAAGAAAGAATCATGTAGCCACGCAAACATGCTTAATCTTTCTTTTGTTTTTTTTTCATGCTTTTAAAATTTTCTTGGAGGTCCCCTCTTGCAAGTCACGTCAATAACTGTCATCAGCATCATCTTGTTCATTGATGATGTAGAAAAAGAAGGCATGATTATCACACCACGATTGATCTACTAGTAGTCCATCTCAAGAATGGATGGTCTATGACTATCACAAAGATATGGGTATGATTAGATGAGACATGAGCTCTTGATGCAAGTTCAGAAATCTTTGAGAAAAAATAAGATACAGGGACATAAATTTGTTGTTTTTAATTAATATTTTTAATTATTTTAATATATAAAAAAATATATTTATTTAAATATTAATTAAAATTACTAAAAACTTTAATAAAATAATGTTCGTACATGTTTAGGTTATGTCAGTGTGTCATAGTGTTGTTACGGTAGACATGGACCCGAAATGGCATGTCTATTGGATCGATTTTCAAATCACATAGTTTCACAATCATCATTATGATATAAAACGCGATACAAATAAGGAAATATAATAGTATAGACATCATGATCAACAAACGATCGAAACAATAACAGGGAGCAAACATGTCGGGTTCCACCATATACCAAAATCCAGACATATGCAAACGAACAAACATATGCATAGAACATAATATAAACAGCAGAAGCATGTTAATACATTATAAACGGCTAAGGCGTACTAAAGTACTCCTTTTAGAGAAGATTCGCCCCCACATACAGTGCAAACAGGGTCCGGCGTCCTTCCCTCAAGAGACAATAGCCTCGGCGATCTGGATCGGTGCACGCCGATGGTAGATCACCCTTCGAAAACAACTTCAGGAACTACAACTCCAGACCTCACAGTTTTAGCAAAGCAAGAGAGAGAGAGAGATGATAGAGTGTACATCCGTCTCCTTGGAACCTCTCTAACCACGTTTATATAGACGTGGAAGAGATCTGTTCGAAAGGACATGACTCTTGAAGAGTTGCCCATTTTGAATAGACATGACCCTTGCAAAGAGTTACCAGATTTGAACAAGTGTGACTCTGCCAAGGGTCACCAGTTTTGAACGGGTGTGACTCTGCCAAGGGTCACCAGTTCCAAAAGGCATGACTCTTTTTCTTTATATAATCCAAGGAAAAACAGAAAATCGGGGCAAAAAGATACATTGGTCTTGATTGGATATGGCTCTAAAGGGCCAATTACCCGACCCGACCTGACCCGAACCAGATCTGCTCGGCTCGGCACGGCGGGCGGGCGCGCGTGCGCGTGTGTGTGGTAGTTATCCCACCCTCTTGTTCTCAGGAACAAGTGTAAGAGTTTACATGTGGATTATAAATCCCACAACAAACTCAAACACGATCAATGTGGGACTATTCCACGTCATCAAAACCACTTTTTGCAAAAAGGAAAAACACCCCACGTTTCTTCTTGGAATTTCCTCTCCCCTCCCTTCTTGCACCTAACAATGTCACCATGACATGTCTATGCTATGTTCATGCTCAATTACATAATTTTGGGCTGATAAACAAACCAAAAAGCTGTTGTTCAAGCTCGAGTCACTTTTGTAATGAGCTAACCCAAAGCTCAAACTCATGGTGAGCTTGAGTTAAATGAGCCAGGCTCGAGCTGGCTGGCTCATTTCCAAATTACAAATAATTTTGGAACCAAGCTCAAGCTTGCTGGTTTACAAAATTTATAAAAAAAAAATTATCTCAAAGCTGTAAGCAATTAATTCTAAACTTTTTACTTACAACTTACAAGCCAAATGCTTTAATCATCTACAATATAAATGATATAGAACGAGTAGAACATAGGTGCTTGAACATTAGGTCCTTGTGATATGTGTTTGATGGGTTTTTCTACTCTTTAGTTGTTTCTTTGGCAGTTCTGATCCCATAAATGTGTTGGGCATGGTTGATTTACAATGAATCTACACCTGGATCATGTGTTTTTGATGAAAAAAATGATATTTGGAGCCTGAAAATTTACAAAGATTTTAGACCATTGATTTTTCGAACCTTATAAAAATTCATCTGGAATCGAACACTTCAAGAGCAAGAGCTGATCCCTATAAAATCAAGTACATAGATCACATCTGTACGACAGGATTTAAAAATAAAACTAAAAAAACCTTTAAAACCCATATCACAAGCACCAAATGTTGAGGCACCTGCGTTCTATTCAATATAAAATATATGTAAATTATATTTATTTCTGATTAACCAGCCTATACGAGTGGAACACTCATAATTTATGTTTTCATGACTTTGAATATGCTCTTTACGAGTCTAACATGATTTAGCTTTGGCATATGCAAAGCGATACACAGGGGACAGATGGATTATGTCCACAAGAAAACATTGCAATCTTTTTTTTTAGCTTTCACATATGTAAAATGAGAAGTGTTGATGTGTGTGCATCGCTGATCATGCACGTGATCAACGGCATGTGCACGTCAATAATGAAATGGACTTTTAAGGGTGGTCGCGACCGCTGCTAAAAGTCCTTTTTCCGCCCAGGGCATTAGCAGCGGTCAGAAACTGTGCTAATGCCATTTTTTTTACAGACATCAATGAACGAGCATCATTTGATGCTGATTCGAGGAAAACCCGTTCGACCTTACGGGTTTTCCTGTAAAATGATACATGCCCCAAGGGGTTTGTTGTATAAAAGATTGCAATTTTTTCTTGTGAACCTAATCCATATATCCCCTGCCTTCCAGCTAGGGGTGACAATCAGGTCGGGTTGGCGGGTCGTGTCGCCTGGTTGGCGGGTCAGCTTACCTCAACACGAACCCGACCCGTTTATTAAACGGGCAACCCGACACGACACGGTTAACCCGTTTAATAAACGGTTCGGGTCAGATTAACGGGTTGGCGGGTCGGGTTCGGGTAAACGGGTTGACCCGACCCACCTAACCTGTTTATTAAACGGGTTGGCATACCCCTAACATGAACCCGACCCATTTAATAAACAGGTTAGACGGGTCAACCCATTTACGACACAAACCCGTTTAAGCCAAACCCGAACCCGGCTAAGAAGTGGGTTGGCGGGTCGTGTCAGAAATTGCCACCCCTACTTCCAACCGTGCATTCACTAAGGCAAGCGGATCATATCCTGATGACTCAAAAATCAGTTTGCAACCAGCTGGTTAAAGATGTGCAAGAATGTCAGGCCATCGGGTCCATTTTTTAGCTTTTATGTGATCTAATCTGGTGAAGCATCCAGCTTTAATGAACAACCCATTGTGTTCACTAATGGAGTAACCAATCCTCCAAGGATGCTAAAAAATGTTGCACACATCTACTTTAATCATTCGGGGGAGGAATCCAATGATGCAAATGAGCCAATCTGTGCTTGATAGTGTTATTCAGTAAGCAAATCGTTGTAAATCGCTACCCGAATTAGGACCAACTTCTCAGGGTCATATCTCCCTAACCGAAGGTCATATTTCAAATCCGTAAAAAGTGGTGTCTTTGTTATTGAATCTAGTTTATTTTTGTAAATTTTCAAAGATTTCTATTATCATTTAATTCCCCATTTTAACTAAAAACCAGACCCCTATTATTTTGTGTTATTTGAGTTGCACAACACCATTCTCGCTTGACATCCACATCTTGATTCTGGCATGCTTCTTGTTGGATTTTCCATTGATTTCTTTCAACCTTGCTTGGAACAAACATATGTCTTTCTCACCACGACACCTTGTGCATTTTTTTACCACGACACCCGGGATTCGTGCTGAGGGAGCCTCCGGACCCCCCTCCTGTAAGGGCAAAAACTCTAAATCAGACTCCACAACGAATCAAGTTGAACGATGCTACCCACGCTAGGAGGAGCCCCCAAACCCCCCTCCTGTAAGGGCAAAAACTCTGAATCAGACTCCACAACGAATCAAGTCGAACGATGTTATCCACGTTGGGAGGAGCCCCCAAACTCTCCTCCTATAAGGGCAAAAACTCTAAATCAAGTTCCACAACTCATCAAGTTGAATGATGCTACCCACGCTGGGAGGAGCCCTCAGACCCCCCTTCTGTAAGGGTAAAAACTCTGAATCAGACTCCATAACTCTTCAAGTTGAATGATGCTACCCACGCTGGGAGAAACCCCTAGACCCCTCTCCTGTAAGGGTAAAAACTCTGAATCAGGATCTACAACTCATTTAGTTGAATGATGCTACCCACGCTGGGAGGAGCCTCCAAACCCTCCTCTTGTAAGGGTAAAAACTCTGAATCAGGCTCCACAACAGTCAATGTGCAGGTCAGTCGATGCTTGATGGAGCAATGTAGGATCTTCTGCTGGATGTGCACAGAAGCAGAAAGAGAAGGGAGAGAGAGAGAGTGAGAGGGTTGATGTTCATGGCCTACTCCAGGAGAGATTTCTTTCTCGGATAATCCTGCAGTGCAGAGACTGGGTCTTAAATAATCATCTTCGGGGCACTTAAGTCTTTACAATCACTCCTTTTCTAGAATTGATATTTTTTTTTGCACCAATGGAGGAGAGGGTACTTAAGTCTTTGTAATCGCATCAAACTCCAATGCTAATTAATGCTAACAAACATGGGGATACGAGATGCACAGGCTTAAATACGTGGTGCTCTTTGGGAACCCTCGAACATGAGATAGAGCTACCGGCCCTGTTGGGGGGGGGGGGGACATATAACCTACTTCGAGCTATAGGATGCTAAATCCATTGACCTTCCTCATCTATGAGAGCTAGATGTGCTAGCATGTGAGGTATACTGTTATACTGTCTGCAAAAATTTCACAAAAAAAACCTCGAGATCTATCCAAAGTTGTGGCCAACAATTGCCCAATTAATCATAGCTACCGGAAATGCCAAAGGCACTGAGAAAGCACATTTTGGAAGCGCGAAACGTCGTTGAAAGCACAATTTTTTTTTGGAAAGCACGTTTTTCATTTTTGGGAAGCATGTTTCCCGATCGCTTTTTCCTTTTTTTATTTTTATTTTTTTTTTCTCTTTTTTTGCTTTCCCTTCACTTCTTAGGTTGCTTTCGGTTTGCTTATTAGGTCGCTTATGAGACAATTCCTTATTCGCTTTTAAGTCATTCCACACTTTTCTTTTCCTAAAATTTTAAAAATACCTCGCTTGTCATACCGCTTCCTGCTCCTGCTTCTTCAACTCTGGCCGAATGTATACCATCCAAGTATCTTTGTATATATTTTTGCTTGAACCAGGTGGAGTGTCATTTCAATAATTCTTCCTGTGAGGGGTATCGAATGGTCCCACCACTTGTCAAATCTATTTCCCCTTATATGGCATCGAAATGAAAAGATGCATACTATCCTCTCCCTCTTGTTTGCACAAATTGCATTTGCTGGGAAAGGAGAAGTTTAGAGCTTTCATTAAGTCACGGGTGAGAATACAATTTTGTGTTGTCAAATATATTGTCTTTACTGCCTCAAGAAAATGACGTCTTGATGCAAATCAGATATACCAGATTCGCGAAGCAGCAGCTAAGTTACACTACTACTACGAATTACGCTACCAAAAATGCAAGATCAATGCAAAAATAAGCTAAAATTTAAAAAACAGAAACAATAATTCAGTCTATCAACTCGTCCCCAGAAACCCCTTAAATGAGCATTTATAGGTGAACACGGGAAACTCCAAGTCTAATTCAGATTTGAGATAGATCCATTGCATTAAATAAACTAAACTGAATCAAAATGGGTATTTTATGAACGTTGATTGAACATTGCTCCGCTCCTACATCATTCTTCTCGGGTTGGAGAAAGGCTTGGCCTTGAGTCTGGTACGTTTTCATTTCTTCTAGTTTCACTCCACCTGTAAGAAATAACAATCCATTGCAACTTCTTGCAAATGCAGATCCAGTATCACTGATGAAATCCGATCCAAAAAATATTCAAGCAAGTGCAGAATGACGACTGGATGGAGCGGTTGATGCCCGAGATATGAGTTAAATTAGAAAGATCTATTTTAAGATGTACTTGGATCCAATTAGAATCAATGTATCCAAATCTAAGTAAACCAACAAACAAAAACAAGCAAACTGCAATTCCGTTGTTGCTTGATAGGATGTATCAATTGATGATAGACTTTGGAGAAGAAAGTATGACTCTTTAATCAAAGAATTTGATCTGAGCAAGAAGGCCTCCACCTCTTTTATTCCACTAGATTCTCCACTTCAGTTGGAATATGTACGGGGGCAGATTAAAAAAAAAATTATAGGAGAGGCCAGTTACAATGCGGGCGCTCATGTAAATATTTGGCCAGATTGTCATATACGAATGATTTGTTCATTTAAAAAAAAATTTATTGGTTTTGATAAAACTAAACTTGCAGATGTGATTTAAATGGTTTGATTAGTAGAAATCGATTTGTGAATCATCTAATTATGACTCGTAAACACGATTTTATGAGTTTTAAAAAATCAATGGCTGATCAGGATGTGCAATATTTCCTCAGCTCAAAAAATCATGTATTTTTTTATCCAAAAATATAATCCAAAAACCAGTTCCTAGCATTAGGATTATGTTAAATATGACTATGAGATCCAATTGGGTCAACGCAATCCATGTATATGATTTCTAATTTGTTAGGATGGTCAGGGGTGACGCAAGGAGATGCAGCTTGCATCCATGCTTACCCTCTTCACAAGCTCAAATATATATAGCATTGCACATGGACAAGGCAATGAAGAAGGTAAAGGTTTTAATGTTTTAGGAAATGAAAATGGTACATGGACGCATCTTTTGAAAACAGGTTAATCGGCTCATTCTTGAGTGATCCCGGAGTACCTACTCCCACTTAATAGAAGCTTTAGATTTTCAAATTTTTCTTTTTACTTTTTTTGTTGATAAGACCCAATAGATATGATTTATAAGCATTATTTAGTAGAAAACAAGTTTTGGATCATGTGATTATAGCATATATGTATGTTTTTTAAGACCTTTAAAATTCAACGGCTCGCAATGTATCAAAATCTCATGGCTTAAAAATTCATTTTTTTATGTCCAAAAGATATGATCCAAAACATGATTCCTATCAAATAAACTATGTTGAGTACATCCGTAAGGTTTGATTGAGAAGATACAACCTACAACCATAATTTTTATTATGTTGCAGTAGGTACTCCAGGAGAAATACATTACTTTACATTTAATGTATGATTTTATTAATACATGTATAACCATATTTTTATATATAATATATAATTTATATTTCATATAATATATGTAATTATATATAAAATATATATATGTATATATATATATATGTATATATATATATATGCAGCCGAGTCAGCCCATGACTCATTCAAGTTTTGTAAAAACTGAGTTTAACACATTTTTTGATCCAGTGGGAAGATCAAGGACACGTTTTTAAACTATGCATGAACAAGAAAACATCAAAAAAGGTAAATGAGACATGTAAGCTTTTAGGAAACTATGTTTTAGCTTTTAGGAAACTATGTTTTAACTTTTAGGAAACAAAGAAAGAAAGTAATTATATAGGCAACTCAAAGGATGCCCAACTCTTACCTCATCAAAACATTGATGTTTCTATTTTTAGGTGTGGCTTGGATCCATATAATTTATATGAGTGCATGTACCATATAAGCTTAATTTTTTTTTTTTAAATCTCTTGCCTGCCTACTTTGAAGGTGTTTTTTTTTTTCAAATCTGACCATAAAGATGTAATCTACATGCTTGATTTTAGAGGAATTGACTCTTGGATCTTCCAATTTTGACATGCAAATAGGTTTTTTTAGGTTTTAAAAATTGATGGTCTACAATTTTCATAAATATTCAATGCTTAAAAGATTATGTTTTTTTATAAATAAGCATGATCCAAGTGTCTATCCCTAGCAAATCTATTATGCTGACCCCATCTGCAGAATTAGATTTGCAAAAAACAACTCAAAAATACCTATTTGCTGGTGTTTGGTTGGGGGTAGGCTAAAAAGGAAGTAGGCAAGTACCACTTTTCCTATATAATATATATGTTAACTAGAAATATATGAACTGGAGTGTGAACTAAGAATTTCTGACACTTTTTTTGCAAATCCAACCTTGCAAATGCATTCCGTGTGGTCCATTTGCTAGGAATCGGTTGTTGGACCATGTACTTTCAATGAAAAAATATGTTTTTTGGATGTTTGAATATTTACCAAAATCTTGAGTTGTTGATTTAAAAGCCTTAAAAGATCTTTCTTATGCATTGTAATCTGATGATCCAAGAGCTTGTTTCTATAAAACCAAGCATCTAGATCACATTTGTAGGGTAAAATGTAAGTGTTGAGAAACTCGGTTTTGATGTCACATAATATGATACACTGTCTCATTTGATTTTATATGATATGATAATATGTTCTCTTGAAATAATGTTATATTATGACTGAATATGTTTTGCCATAAATCTAACGAGTATTTGATGCAAGGATATCTCACCCAATAAGGATGGAGACTTCCTGTTCAAGTACAACTATGGTACAATCATACTCCTTGAAGAAAAAGCTTGATGAGCCATGTTTTTCTAAAGTTCAAATGAAGAGATCGGCTACCTCAAGATGAAGATTTTTTTCATCTTTAGAGTCATATGTAACAGAACTTTCAGGAACTTGCATATTGCATATTACATACTCATTCATAAACACTATATCATAAAAGTATACGATAGTTTCAAAAAGCTCCTTTTTGAAAACCAATAAGTGTACCTTCTTACAACCTTTTATGAAAAAGATATTTTGTCATATAATAATTGTACCTTCTTACAACCTTTTATGAAAAAGACATTTTGTCATTGTACCTTACACTATATACAAGACAACATGAAAAAAGGAATATAGGAAAAAGACAAAAACATAACATCGACTACATGGAGAAAACAAATAAAATATGTTTTTGAAAAGACTCTAGTTTCCCTCTTTAAAGAAATATTTTTTATAAGAAGAAGACAAAAACATAAAATCGACTACATAAGAAAAACAAATAAAATATGTTTTTGAAAAGACTTTAGTTATCTTCTTTAATGAAATGTTTCTTAATACAAGAAGAAGACAAAAACATAAATCGGCTACACATAAGAAAAACAAATAAAATATGTTTTTAAAAGGACTCTAGTTACCTTTTTTCATAACCATAGAATGTCGACTTACTTGAAGTCATCATTCTCTCTACAAAGCATTAAATGCCTTCTGTAACAAATCTTTGTTAAATATCCTTCTCAAAGAATGTTGACCTTCTTTTTGGTCCTCATTCTCTCTGGAGACTTTGAAATACACAACATAAAGAAAACACTTGACATGACTATGTACAAATAAATATCTCAAAGCACTCATAGTACTTACACTCATTTAAAGTAAAGAAGTACTAATGTACCTCAAATCATTAATTAGAATAAAGACAAAACTACAACCCAACGTTCAATGTACTATTGTAAGAAATAGACTTTTTACATAAAATATGTATTACCTAAAATATTACAACGACTAGTGTACCCTCTATTTCACCTTTATGGAAAAAGGCATTCTCGAACTTCTCTAAAAGATGTTTTTGAAATGACCTAACATTTCACATTTCAAAAAGTTACAATTCCAAAATGTAACGACTACTTTTTATAAGCTATATAAACACACACAAATAAACTATTCAAACAATGGAATGAAATAGACGTGTGAGCTTACAAAGAGAAAAATTTCTATTCGTGATTTGAAAAGAGAGCCTTGAAAAAGAAAGAGAAAAAGAAAAAGAACGAAAAGAGAAAAAGTCAAGTCCAGCTCTTTGACAAAGAGTATCCTCTGAGTGACAAACAGAACATTCTTAGAATCCTTCATTCGTGCATTCATATCATTTTGAAGGTTCTATAGGAAGTATTGTAACTCTGTTATTCACTGTATTCCTTCTTTGTTTAAAGAAGTAGACCTCTGTGAAAGAGGGTGTTGCCCTTCTCTGTTGAGAGAAGAAGACCTCTTGGGAAGAGGGTGTGCCCCTTCTCTGTTGAGAGAAGAAGACCTCTTGGGAAGAGGGTGTTGTACTATTTATCCGGTAACTCGGATGTTATAGTGGAATCTCAAGTGGTTTGCTTGGGGACTGGATGTAGGTCTGGATATTGACCGAACCAGTATAACTTCTGTGTTTTATGTGTTGTGCCTTATTGCTTAATTATTTTATTTTATCAATCATTATCATATTTCACTATTCACCCCCCCTCTAGTGGAATTTCATTTGGTATCAGAGCAGGTTTGCTGGTTTCGACGTAACAAGTCTTCCAGCACAAATGGCATCTACCTCTTATGCTCATGATATTGAAGGTCAACACGCATCTCGTCCTCCTTTCTTCAATGGCTCCAACTATGGATATTGGAAGTGCAGAATGGCTATCTTTCTCAAATCCATAGACTTTGCTGTATGGAAAATTGTTGAGCATCCATACACATCTCCATCCGCAGACTATAACTTATGGTCTGATGAAGAAAAGAAAATGGCAAACCTAAATGCAAAGGCTATGAATGCCTTATATTGTGCCATTGATCAGAATGAATTCAACAGAATATCTATATGTGAATCTGCATATGACATTTGGCATTCTTTGGAGGTTATTCATGAAGGAACCAACAAAGTAAAAGAAGTCAAAATATCATCTCTTGTTAGAAAATATGAGTTGTTCAAAATGAACAAAGATGAACCCATCACAGAGATGTTTACCAGATTCACCAACATCACCAATGATCTGAAATCTCTGGGTGTAACATATTCCCAGACTGAAAAGGTGAAGAAAATCTTGAGATCTCTCACAACTGATTGGGAGAAAAAGATTATTGCTATTGAAGAAGCTCAAGATTTATCTAAACTTACATTGGATGACTTAATAGGCAATCTTATGGCCTATGAAGTCCACATGAAAGAAAGAAGGGAAGAAGAGCAACCAGTAAAGAAAACTCTAGCTTTCCCAGCCCTATCTGAGAATGAAGACTCAGATAAAGAATCAGAAATTGCGCTACTTACCAGAAAATTTCAGCGCTTCATGAGAAGGAACCGGCTTCCAAACAGGCACAAGGAAAGAAAAGATCTTAAAGAAGATCCCATGTGCTTTCAGTGTAATAAGCCAGGCCACTTAAAACGTGATTGTCCCATTCTCAAAAGAAAGTCCAAAACTGAGGAACCAAAGAAGAGGTTCTTCAAGAAAAAGGCTCTGCATGCTCAATGGGATGATTCAGAACCATCCACTAGTGAAGAGTCAAGTGATGATGAAGCCGAAACTGCAAATATGTGCTTCATGGCAAACAAAAATTCGGTAAGTGAAATCTCTGATTTTTCCTTTGAAGAACTTCTAGATGCTTTTCAAGAACTATTTGAAGAATCTAGAAAATTGAGTTTCAAAAATAAAGTTTTAAAATCTGAAAATTTAAAGCTTTCTCAAGAGAATGAAAAACTCAGCAGTGAAAATTTTGAGTTGAAAAAGAAAAATCTTTTGCTTATGTCTGAAATTTCTTCTACTAGCTCCAAAACTAAAAATATGCAAATAGAGATTTCAGAGCTAAAAAGTAAAACTGAGAACCTCATGAAAACGGTTTTCAAGTTTACTAAAGGTAAAGAGAACTTGGATAAACTCTTATCCTCTCAGAAGGTCTCTTTTTACAAGAATGGTATTGGCTATTCTCATTTCAAAAAACCTTCTTGTATAAATCAAAAGACCACGTTTGTGAAAAGTTCATCTGAACCAAATAAGGAGTATTATAATGATAATCTTTTTAACTCCTCTAAAGAGATAGACAAACCCAAATCCAAATGGATATGGGTTCCAAAGTCTAACAAAAAAGGACCTGATTGGGTACCAAAAAGGAGATTTACTTAATGTTTTGCAGGCTCCAAAGAAGAAGAACAGATGGATACTAGATAGTGGATGTTCAAAGCACATGACAGGACATCCAGACCTTTTTGTTGTTCTTCATCATAAAGAAGGAAGAACTGTCACCTTTGGAGACAACAATAAAGGTTTGATAATTGGTATTGGAAATATTGGTAACATAGACAAACCTCTTATCAAAGACGTTCTCCTTGTTAAAGGCTTAAAACATAACCTACTAAGTATCAGTCAAATGTGTGACACAGGTTATAATGTTAGTTTTAATCATGATGCATGCCTCATAGCTGACACCAATGAAAACATCATCTTAAAAGGTATAAGAAAGAATAATATATATGAACTATACCTAGAAAACATCACAGAACATTGCCTCATAGCTAATAATGACACTCAACATATATGGCACATGAGAATGGGTCATGTCAATTCTAAATACATGTCTAAACTAGCTAAAGATAAGTTAGTACGTGGGTTACCCAACATATCTTTTAAAAAGGATTATTTTTGTGATGCATGTCAATTAGGAAAATTGTCAAAATCTTCTTTCAAATCAAAAAATGTCATTTCAAGTAAAAGACCTTTAGAGCTTCTCCACCTGGACCTTTTTGGTCCTTCTAGGGTAGCTAGCCTTAATCATAATAGATATGCTTTTGTCATTGTAGATGATTACTCAAGATTTACTTGGGTAATATTTTTGAAAAACAAAAGTGACACGTTTTGTCAGTTTGAAATCTTATGTAAAAAATTACAAAACGAAAAATCTTGTTCTATTGTTAAAATCCGTAGTGACCATGGAGGAGAATTTGAAAATGAACTCTTCGAAAATTTTTCTGCGTTTGTTTGAAAATGAAAAGGCCGATATTTTGTCACTATACTTTGTGACAACCCAGAAAATCCAGGAATTTTGTTTGAAAACTAGGAAAGGAGCAATGCAGATTTTAAATTGCTTAAATAGCTGAGATCATTTTTAATATTTTAATATTCAAAAGTATATTTGTTATAAAAATATAATTAAAATTTATAAAATAACAATTTTATGTGTCATAACTATCGCTGGTAAACGAACCAAGCAGCTTGTGACCTGGCTCGGTTCGGCTCGTCACGAACTTGTTCACGATCTGTTTTTATAATTAGCGATCCCAGCCACCGACAACAAGTTCAGCTTAAACGAGTTGAGCCTGAAATGCTGGCTGTTCAGCTCGGGTGAGCTCATATAGATAAAAAATAAATATATTGTGTGTAAATATATGTTTTAGTATAATATATAAAGAGAAGAATGCATATAATGTAAATATAAAGAGAAAGTTGCATGAAAATTATACATAAATTATGAACTATATTTCTCAGAGTCCATCTCCAACTCTTCTTTCTTGATTTTTAAAACTTTTTTTTTTTACTTTTCTAATTTTTTTCTTTTTTTCAACTCTATTAGAGTTCTTTCATTCTCCTACTTTATGCCCTTCTCATAACTATTATGGACTTTTCTAGAGTCCCCACCATTTAGCAACTTTTGAAATTTGAAATTAAATAATATTTAATATTAATTTAATTATTTATTAATAAATAAATATTTAGAAGCTTTCCGAGGTACCTTGTCCCTCTAGGACTCTTTTTAACTTTAAGAATCCTTTAATTTGACCTTGTTGATTGAATTTAAAGTTTTAATTTTGTTGGATCTGAAACTGGATCTAAGATCCAAATCTATATCTAAAATTTATATGGATCCTATGCTGGATTAGATCCTAACTAATATAGTCCTTAGACTGAGTCCAGGTCCATATTAACTTGGATCACATGGGTCAGATTCGGTTCGATCCAATCCAGACCTGATCCCAACGAAATAGACATTTTTTGAAAAAATGTGATTTTTGGGTCAATTGTAGCCCGAATTCGAAAAAGTAAAATACCATTGAACTCATATTTTTTAAGCGCATCTAATGGTATATAAATCAAATTTCGCCTTTGAAATTTGTGTGAATTTAACTTAACTTTTGTTTGATTTTAAAAATTAAAAATAAAATTTTTTATCACCTTCTGTTTGGCTCCTTGGCTCCTTTCGGTCTTGTCAATGAGACCTAGGCCACGCCCAGACTCAATCATCACATCCTAATATCGAGAATTTACCTATATTTTTACAACACTTGCCAAATTTTAACAATCTCTAAATTTTAACTAAGTATGAAAATACACAATATTACATGTCTCATTCAAGGACGAACTGAGCTTGAGCTCAGTTCGACTAAACATGAACTAGAGCCAAACCACAAGCTCAATCCACTAGTAAACAACCCAGCTCAAGCATGCCCTGTGTGGTTCATTTCATTCGACTAGTTTACCAGCCCTAACCAAACGCCTTGGGGCTAAATACAATTTTAAGATAGTCTGACATCCATAGTGCATTCTATGCATAAACCCAAAAAGGAAAACCTTTTTCAATGAGTAGCAGAAAAACATGGCATAATTTTAAGACCAAACAAGACAATCACCGCCGGGGTGTCAACGGGTCGGGTTTACCTGAACCAAACCCAATAGGTTCAAGTATGATGATGAACAAGAAGACCGGGTCCGGACTTGAATGTCTGATTAATACATGGACCCAGATATACAACAAACAACAACAACAACTACGCCTTCATCCCAAAACAATTGGGGTCAGCGATATGAACCAAAAAAGAAATTCATTTTGGGTCTTCCACATGAATCCTTTTCCTCCAATCATTTCTATCCAACGCCATGTCCTCGGTGAGGTTCAAAGCATTCATATCCTTTCCTATCATCTCCATCCAAGTCTTCCTAGGCCTACCCCGACCTCTTTTAACTAATATATTTTCCCATTTCTCCAACCTTCTAACTGGAGCATCATTAGGCCTTCGCCGAATATGTCCAAACCACCGTAAACGATTCTCTCGCATCTTATTTTCAATGGGTGCAACACCTACCTTCTTACGTATCTCTTCGTTCCGAATCTTATCTTTTATTGTATTTCCACACATCCATCTAAGCATCCGCATCTCAGCTACACTCATTTTTTGAATATGATGTCTCTTGGCAGCCCAACATTCCGTACCATATAGTAAAGCGGGTCTAATAGTCGTCCTATAAAACTTTCCCTTCAACCGCAATGGCATTCTACGATCGCACAGCACTCCAGTAGCACTTTTCCATTTCATCCACCCAACCTTTATCCTATGATTTACATCTCCATCAATTTCTCCATACTTTTGAATGATGGATCCCAAATATTTGAAATAATCATTCACCGGTATATCTTGCTCACCAAGCTTCACTACACTCCCATCACTACTTCGTTGCTTACTAAACCGACATTCCATATATTCAGTCTTACTCTTACTCAACTTAAAACCTCTAGCTTCCAATGTCTGTCTCCATAATTCTAACTTAGCATTAACCCCAGCTCTAGACTCATCAATCAAAACAATATCATCAGCAAACAACATACACCACGGTACATTTTCTTGAATTGATCTCGTAAGCTCATCCATCACTATCGCAAATAGGAAAGGGCTTAAAGCAGATCCTTGATGTAACCCAACCGTTATCTAAAAATTGGTTGTCACCCCTCCACAAGTGCGGACATTGGTTACTACTCCTTCATACATATCTTTAATTATACTAATGTACTTGAGAGAAACACCTTTCTTCATCATTGTCCACCAGAGAACGTCCCTAGGTACTCTATCGTATGCCTTCTCTAAATCAATAAAAACCATATGCAAATCTTTGTTCCTCTCTCTATATCTTTCAATAAGTTGTCTAAGAAGATGTATAGCTTCCATAGTTGATCTTCCAGGCATAAAACCAAATTGATTCTCCGATATCATGACAACCTTCCTCAACCTAGACTCAATCACCCTCTCCCAAAGTTTCATAGTATGACTCATGAGTTTTATACCACGATAGTTTGTGCAATCTTGTATATCACCCTTATTCTTATATAAAGGCACCAAAGTACTCTTCCTCTACTCATTAGGCATCTTATTTGTTCGCCAAATCAAGTTAAAAAGATTTGTCAACCATTCTAAACCTTTCTCTCCCAAGCATTTCCAAGCCTCGATAGGTATACCATCTGGGCCAACTGCCCTTCTTGATTTCATTTTCTTCAAAGCCTCTGCAATTTCTTTCTTTTGAATCTTGCGCATGAAGTCACGATTTATCTCATGAAAAGGAATGGAGAAGTCTCCAAGATCTTGAGCATGACTATCATTAAATAGCTTATCAAAATAATCTTTCCATCTCTCCTTAATCTCCTCATCTTTGACTAAAACCCTTTGCGTTTCATCTTTGATACATCTAACCATACCCAAATCCTTCGATTTCCTATCTCTCATCTTTGCAAGCCTATAAATATCCTTCTCGCCTTCTTTGGTATCCAACTTGTCATAAACCTCCTTATATACCTTAGCCCTCGCGTTTCGAACAACTTTTTTAGCTTCCTTCTTTGCTATCATATACTTCTCCAAATTCTCATTATCACGACTCTTACTTAGATTTCTATAACACTCTCTTTTAACCTTAATAGCTAATTTGACATCCTCGTTCCACCATGATGTATCCTTACCTAGTGGTGCACCGCCTTTAGACTCACCCAATACCTCCTTAGCTACTTTTCTCATACCACCCGCTATCTTATTCCACATTGATTCTGAATCCTCCTCGAGACACCAATCAACTTCCTTAACTACCTGCTCTACAAACATTCCTTGTTTAGCTCCTTTCAGTGCCCACCACTTAATTCTAGGATCTATCCTATGTCTATCCCTTTTGCGGCATTGTCTAATTCTAAGATCTAAAATTAAGACTCTATGTTGTGTAGCTACACTTTCTCCTGGTATAACCTTACAATCGATGCAACAACCCCTATCTCTCTTTCTAAGTAGGAAAAAATCTATCTGACTCGTATTAACCCCACTTTTAAATGTTACTAGGTGAGACTCCCTCTTCCTAAACCAAGTGTTTGCTAAGATCATATCATAGGACAAACAAAAATCTAAAATCCTTTCTCCACTTTCATTTCTTTCTCCTATACCATAGCCTTCATGGATATTCTCAAATCCATCTCTACTAATGCCTACATGTCCATTAAGGTCACCGCCGATGAAAAGCTTTTCTCCATAAGATGTCTCTTGTACTACTCCATCTAAATCTTTCCAAAATTGATGCTTAATGGAATCATCTAAACCTACTTGAGGTGCATAAACACTAATAATATTAATAATATCCGTACCTAATACTAATTTAATAAGTAAAATTCTATCACCCTTCCTACGGACCTCAACTACATTATCTATAAACTGACGACTCATAACAATCCATACTCCATTCCTATTCCTATTTATTCCTGTATACCAAATCTTATATCCCCAAGGTTCTATCACTTTAGCTTTCTCACCTACCCATTTGGTCTCTTGAAGACATAAAATATCAATCTTTCTCCTACACATAACATCTACTAACTCTACCAACTTACCAGTTAAAGACCCTATGTTCCAAGTGGCTAACCTAATTTTATGGACCCAGATATAGTTTGTGAAATTTTATACCAGACTCCAACAAGACTCAAGTTTTGATTAAGATCCATAATTTTTCAATGTAAAAATGGTACAAAATATGATTTTATCGAGTATGGTCAGGGTCTGGTTCATATAGTTCTTATCGGGAGTATGATTTTTCTTACAATGGACCTGATTAAAACTGGGTCCAGACCCGATACCATACCCAAAAATTGGGTCCAAATCTGATTACACCTGAGTCCGAACCAAACCTGACCCGCACTCCTATTCACCACCCAAAAAAGGTGAGACATACCAGTTACACTTCCAATCCTATACTAGTTACAGTTCCAATGGTCGTCACACCGAAGTGACTTGACCTTCTTAGTTCATTTTTAGGGTTAAAACCAATGTTGTCAGTATCGGTGCCATCCATCGATGGTATTGGCAGAAAATCGATATGGTACTAACCTGAATCGGGTATTTTTTAATAAATATAAAAAATGTTTAAATTTATTTTTTTATATTATTTTAATAGTTTTAACAATTGCCACGTTTTGATTGACACAAAATATTTTTTAATTATTTTCTAAAACGATTCACTTGAGAATCGGTATCGGTCGAATTCACCTGAATCGTTAACCAAACGATTCAGGGCTGATACCGATAATGACAACATTGGTTAAAGCAGATAAATGCAGAAGCGAGGAATCCGTAGTAGATTAATTATAAGGAGTTCTCCCAACCAATCCATGATCATTGTTGAATTCACTTTTTCACCGACCAAGTGCCAGACATAGCCTTAAAGACGATGCAATCCGACGAACTTTGGGCCTACGTGAGAAGTGTGAAAACTGTGGTGGGTTCATTGATTTTGGTCAAAAAGTTTGGTGGTGTTTAAAAATTGCCATATTTATACAAAGAAAGGGGGACACAATCGCTATTGTGGAAGGATATAGGGCCGTATCTGTCCATTATGTTGAGATTTTTCCTGCTAGATGGTAACGTTCAAGCACGGCGGCTAGATGGAAGAAAATGACAATAATTTGTTTCTCTTCCGATGAATCTATAAATACGATACTCTCCCATTTTTTGCAGTAAGGAAGGATAAAGGAAAGAAAGGAGAATACCCATCTGGGTCTTTTTTTAGGTAAAGGAAAACCCATTTCTTTCTTTTGTTTTTCTGGTGAGAATTCGGTTTTTCACTTCATGGTTTGACTTGGTGGTGTATTCGGTTGTTCGCTGGGATCGTAGATCGTTGGTGTTTCTGTTTGAATTGTTGGTGTTTTCTTTGGTAATCCAATATTCAGTTTATGTATGACGTCAATATGTAATTCATAGATCTGATATTATTTTGTGAAGTTTTGGCGATTATAACAAGCTGAGGAGGGATTGATTCATTAATCCCGAAGCAGCGAGCCCCTTAATCGCTGACTCAGGGATCGCACCTTCGTCATCTTGCTGTGTTGATCGGTAGCTTCACTCCCTAACTTGATTGTTTGAGTTGTGTTTGTTTATCAATAGATGATTGGTGACGTCCAATCCTCTATTGGGATTTGGCCAGGGATAGCATAAAAGAGAGAATCGGTCGCTTTGCTCCCTGACGGGCTCTCTTTTGTGAGTTAATCGGTGTAATTGAATTGTCTTTGATTTTTTGTGGCCTTCGTGTTTGATGGTGTTCTTGGAATTTAGTTTTAGTTTAGCAGTTGTCTGTTTTCCATTTGTTTTTAGGTTTCTTTTTTGGGTTTTTTCTTCTCAATGTTTTTTTTATGTAATTTGGTGGTGGTTGGTTGGTGCTAATTCGGAAATTTGGTGTGTGAGATTGCTAGAGTTAAATTAGCTTCATAGCCTACTCTATTGAATGCACTTTTATGGAAATGGAAACAGAGACCGTAAGCTTTCTTGGAAGATTTCAAAAAATATAGGAAAAAATGAGAAGAAAAGAAAATCTGAAAGTTTGTTAAGCACCAACGTCCTCTAAAATTATCATGCTAATATTGCAAAAGCATCAGCGTTGAATGAGATAATTGGATGGTTAGAGTCGCACTACCATAACCGAGGGGTCTCAGGTTCGAATCCCATAGGGATATACCCTATCTTGACTTTAAAAAAAATGTAAAAGTATCCGGGAAAGTTTCCAAAAATATCGTGAGAAATTCAAATAACTTTGTTTGAATTTCTCGTTTCACTAATCTTTGGCTAAGATTTTTGAATTTATCAGAAAAATATTACGAGTCAAAATATAGGGGCGACCATGGTAACTATGCTATTGATACATACTGCTATGTGGTGGGAATCTTTAAACATCAAGAAGATACTGCTAGTGAGGCATGTTTCTTTTGCTCAACAAGTGTGGCCAGCAGTATATTTGTATTTTTCTGCTTTCTTTCATGAGGTTGTTTTTCAATATATAATTCACCAGTCTGTTGCTTACTCTGCTTCAATATATCATGTAACATGTCTTATTTCAAATTTTTGAAGTTCAGATCAGACAGAGTTGTTTCTGAGTTCACGAGTAGTCTCGGAACCATTCCACTGTTCCCATGGGATCCAGTGCTTCATCTGTGTTTGCAAGAGATTCCTTCTCAGATGAGGACTCTGTGAGGAGTGAACCTGTTTCTGAGAGAACAGAACCTGAAAGCATATCAGAAAATGGATGCCTTTCCATTGTTGTCCTTGGTGCTTCAGGAGACCTTGCCAAGAAAAAGACATTTCCTGCTCTTTTCAATCTTTTCAAGCAGGTATTCTATGACACCTTCACAAAATAATATAATTGATCATGAGTGATGCATGCTCTAATTTCTGATTGTTTGGTGATCAAGTTGTCTGTCCTTTCCTATATGGTTACAGCACTTGCATGATGTGTGCAGTTTTTTATATCAAAGGCAGATAATTTAGGATTTAATTTCTTTGTTTTCAACAATTTCTTTAACTAATGAAAGGAAACAAAAAAGTTGGAATATAAGCATGACTATATGTCTTTCCAGGCTTGTATTTTCTTCTAAGATTCCATTGCGGTAACCCTGTGCAGTGATTGCAGTAGATATTCCCTTTAGCGCCTCTTATTTCTTATTTCTGGGTATATCTTCAAGAGAGATTTTAGTATGATTTATTGCCTTATCCTTTTGCATTTCTAGCAATTTTTTTATATTGTTCTTTTATGACCCCCTAATGGAAGAGAACTTGTGCGTGCAATATAAAGGGGAGACAGTCTCACTTCCTCTCCCAAATGCGTAAACTCCCATCCCTGCTACCAGTTTCCAAACACTCACCACCATGGTAGTTTGACCATGTGTCTACCAAATTCATAAGCTCCCATCCCAGCTGCCAGTTTCCAAACAGAGGCTTACAGTATTTGGAGAATAAGAATCTGTTTGCATGGAAATTCAAAGTTTCCCTAAAGAAATTAAAAAGAAAAAGAAAATGATGATCACCCCAAAAATCTCAAAGATTCCTTTAAATATATTTTCTTGCCTCTTTACTCTTTATCAGCATTGGAGCCATATCTTTATTTATTTCTCTATCCTTGAGCTCATTCATGTGCACAATTTTATATTTTTTGTGCACTTCTGTGCATTTGGATTTATCTATAGTTTAGTTCTACTTCTTATGTTCATCCTTCTTAAAGAAGCCTCTTCTTTTCTCCTCTTCGGGCAAAAAGGTTTGATGTAGCCGGCTCATTACAAAAATGACATACAATCTTCTTTTTGTATTCATAATCATTGGAGGTTCTTCTAAAATTGGGAGTCCTATAGGTTTTGGTATTTTTTTTGGATCTTGACATGGCAAGAACGGAATCCTCAACCTTGGAAGAGGTGGGCTCCTTCAACCTATTTTCTTCCATAGTTAATTCTTCAAGTGTTTCAACTATGAAAATAACACCTCCTTTATATAAAAAATTGGATTTAGTTCCCTGAAATTCGGGTCTAAGTCCATTTACAAATTGATAGAAATGCTTCATATCAATTTGTTTTTGACAAAGTTCAATGTCTATAGGACAATGCCATTTTGGCTCCAAGAGAGAACTCATTCTAAAGTAGAGATATAGCATTGTAGTATTTTCTTATGCTCACATCTCCTTGGGTTATAGTTCTAACTTTATTTAGGAGGTTACATACATGAGTATACATATCTTGGAGATATTTCCAAGCATCACTAGCATAATTAAACTTAGCTAAGCTCGCATATTTCTTTATGTTCACACTATTTATGAGTCATGCTATGATCTTAGAATGCCCCATCTTCCATTACTTCCATCTCTTCTAATATTCGGCAATGGCTTTGGTCATGTCATCTCCTTGGAATGCCACATCTTTTCCATTGTCGATCTTGAGAAGCATGAGCTTAGGTTCTTTCTCGGTTCGATCCACCAAACCACATAGACCCTTGATCCAAATTTGATGTTTCACAATTGATGCCCACATCACATAGTTGAAGTCATTTAGTCTCACGGGAATGGTGACAACAGTCTCTCGTTCTTCTTCCATGGTGATGGTCAAGAAGAAGATAAAGAGTGAGAGAGACAAGAAGAATAATGCTCTTAAGAACACCACGAGCCCCACAATCAACTTGTCCACAAACTCACGTCCACACGAGCAACTTGTCCTCAATAGTCAATCTTCTAAAGCCCTGATACCATGTAATGAGGGCACCAAGAGAATACAAAAGGGTTCCACTAAGGGCTACAAGAGAACACAAATACAAATAGGGCCACTTATGGGCCTAGAACAATCCTCATAATGAAGAACACTCACAAGAGATAACAAAGATAAAAAAAAATTTGTATTAGAACACTAAAAAAGCTTAGAAAGCTTAGTACAAACCATGGTTGCCAGTTGAGGAAGCGGGAGCGGGAAGCGATACGGGAAGCGGGAGCGGGAAGTGAGGCACTTTCAAAATTTTAGGAAGCGTGGGACCACTTAGGAGCGATTCGGGAAGTGTCTCGGAAGCGACCTAGGAAGCGTCTCGGAAGCGACCTAGGAAGCGTCTCGGAAGCGAGAAAAATAAAAATAAAAAATAAAAAATACAAAAAAATTAAAAAAAACAAGGGAAGCGAGGGGGAAGCGTGGGGGAAGCGTGATGGGAAGCGCGCTTCCCATTAAAGGGAAGTGTGTCCCCCATTAAAGGGAAACGCGTCCCCCATTAATGGGAAGCGCGCTTCCCAAAAAAGGGGGACGCTTCCCCCCACGCTTCGGAAGCGCGACGTTTAGCGCTTCCGAAGCGCGCTTCCCCTTTTAGCTAGGCGCTTCCGGTAACCCTGGTACAAACAATGAGGGAGAACCCCCTTAAATAGACAAGGGAACACACAAGGGGGCTGGTCCAAAATCTAGCCATTGTAACCAGTCCAACAGCCATAATACAATAAAAAAATAAAATAAAAAACAGAAAATATAAAATTACAAAGCAGCACCTACTAGGCCAACCCTATTACACGTGAAATAACTGAAATATCCCTGATGGGTATTCAGTTTACATGAGTGCAAAAATTTTGAGCGTTACTTTTTTCTGAAGGACCTTTACACCATGCGTTTTGAGAATGTAATTAGAAATTTGTTTGGGAATTTGTATTTTTTTCTTTTAAAAAAATGTTACTTACATGGCACTTCTGTAAATTTTTGGAAATATGAAAGTACCATTTCTCAACTTTAATGGACTCTCTCTCTCTCTCTCTCTCAGTGTCCTAAACCCTATCCACTTCTCCCTCTCCCTCACCTCCTCTAATTAGGTACTCAATTATCATCCAAGACCATGTAATCTCATCTCTCCTCCCTCAAGTTTCAAACTTTTAATTTAATTTGGTGAATCTTATGAAAAATTTTCAATTCTTATGTGATTAATTATCTATACTAATTAGGGGTGGGCAACCGGCCCGGCCAAGCCAACCCGGTCTGCCATGGGCCGGGTTTGGGCCATGATTTTAGGCCCGGACCGAAACCTGGCCCGTTATATATGTGGGCCGGGCTCGGGCCAACCCGATGGACCTGAGTTGTTTATTAATTTTTTAATAATATAAAATTTTTAAAAATTAACTATTATATAGTAACTTAGATAACTATTATTATTTACCTAATTAGTTGCATGAGAACTTGCTATGTGTTAATTATTACTATTTACCTAATTAGTTGCATGGGAACTTGCTATTCTCTCATTAACACATAATTTCAGTCAAGCATTTATGCATTTTAAGATTGGGCTAGGCTTGGCAGGGCCGGACCCGGCCCGCATCACATTGGGCCATTGGGCCATTGGGCCAATGGGTTGGGACATGGGCTTCACTTCAAACCCGAGCCCGTTAAGAATCAGGCTAAAACCCGGTCCATTAGCAGGCCAGCCCAGCCCGATGCCTACCCCTAATACTAATCTTTTTTTCTCTCTGATTCATCATGATTTCTTGCCATCATATTGATTTGTGATTAATCATCTGTAGTCGTTTGTTTGTTTGCTTTTTTTTCTGATTCATCTTGATTTCTTGCCATCATATTGGTTAAAACCTTAAAGATCGTTGTTTATTCAACTTTCACAACTTGAGACAGTCTTCATGCAATTATTGAAAAGAAGGCATCGTTATCTTCATTGTGTATGTCTGACCCGATCCATTTATGTAATGGATCGGGTCCAGATCCAGTCCATGTGTTGTAAAATAACATTTTATAAAGGGGTATTTTCGTACCCTAGTGTTTTACATTTTATTTTAAATAGAATGAGAGGGCAGTCACGATGAGCTGAACCCTCCTTCATCTGGAATCTCTCTCTCCCTCTCTTCTCTTCTCTCACTATCGTTTAGGGTCTCCTTCTTTCATGGTATCAAAGCCCAGCGTGATCTGCGTGAAGAAAGCCCAGCCTGCGTGAAGAAAGAAAGCCCAGCCTGCGTGAAGAAAGCCCATCTGCGTGAATCTGCGTGAAAGCCTAGTCTGCGTGAAGAAAACCCAGCCTGAATCTGCGTGAAAGCCTAGTCTGCGTGAAGAAAACCCAGCCTGAGTTTGCGTGAGCCAAAAATCTGGGAGCAAATCCCAGCGTGAATCCATCAGCGTCAGCAGAGCAAATCCCAGCCGTGAATCTGCGTGAGCCAAAAATCTGGGAGCAAATACTCAGCCGTGAATCCCAGCGTGAATCTGTGTGGTATTGTGACCCTCAAATATCTAGCGTGCATCTGTGTGAAGAAAATCTCTGTGAAGAAAATCTGTGTGAAGAAAAACCACAGCATCAACCGTGAATCTCAAAGAATCACAGCATCAATCTGTGATTTCTTTCATCAGTGTTTGTGGTACTGTGACCCTCAAATATCTAGCGTGCATCTGTGTGAAGAAAATCTCTGTGAAGAAAATCTGTGTGAAGAAAAACCACAGCATCAGCCGTGAATCTCAAAGAATCACAGCATCAATCTGTGATTTCTTTCATCAGTGTGCTTATACCTTTCTTTGTGAAATCAGGTTCCCCCTTTCCTTTGTGAAAATTCGATCCTCTTTCGATCCGTGGTTTAATCCCTGCTGTTTTTCCTACATTTAATCTCTTGATCTGTGATTTCCTTTCTGCTGTTTTTTTCTGCTAATCACTGCTAATCATTGTTAGCCATCTGTCATATCTTATCTGTCTTTTTCTATTAGCCGAGTTCTTTGTTCTTCATACCTAAGTGTCAGTTCAAGCATATTCATCAAATGGAATTTACTCACGGGCAATCATGCATGTCCTCAAGTTTTCTTGGTCAACTAGTCTCTGAAAAATTGAATAACTGTAATTTCTTGACCTGGAAAAGACAGATTATTCCGTTTATAAAAAGTCAGGACCTTTCTGGTCATCTGGATGGATCGGTCCCACCGCCTCCAGAATTTCTCTCGCAAGAAAAAGTGGACGATAAAGGCCAACAATCTGTTGTTCTTCACAGGAATCCAGAATATGTTGCTTGGATGAAGAGAGATCAATCGCTAGTGGCATATATCACTTCAACTCTTTCACAGGAGGTCCTTATTGCTCTTCCTGATGATTGTTCGGCAAAGGAACTGTGGGATATGTTAGTTCAAACATATTCACAAATTTCTGAGGCAAGAATTATGTTTCTTAAGCGAGAATTTCAAATGCTGAAGAAAGATTCCATGTCTATTATGGAATACCTGAATAAAATGAAAGGCATCACAGATCAGTTGGCGGTTATTGGGTGTCTTGTCAGTGAAAAAGATAAAGTACAACAAACCTTGAGTGGATTGGGGCCAGATTATCATGTTATGATGACAACCTTACTATGCTTACCAGAACTTCCAAAGTTTGAAGATCTTCGTGCAAAACTGTTGCAATATGAGATGAATCTGAAAGGTTCCTCTGAAGCCTTTCATGGGAATTCCGGAACACAAGATGTGCTGGCTATGGGAATGAGTTATGGTCGAGGTAGAGAAAGTTCTTTTCGAGAAAAAGGAGGACAAGGGAGAAATAACTATGGAGGTCGTGGCATACTTCCAACACCCAATGTTCAGGGACAAAGACCCATTCCCACCTGTTTCCTATGCAACAAGAAAGGGCACATTAAAGCGAACTGTTGGTTTAATCCTCAAAACAAAGGGAAAGCTCCACAAGCAGAGGCTAGAAAGGATGGAGAAGTAAAAGAGTTGTTGTTGGCAGCCTTGGCAGGATTGAATATGAAACAAAATGACAAAGGAACTTGGTATGTCGACTCTGGAGCAGCTACTCATGTTACAGGTGATGTAGGTAAACTCTTGACTCTTACACCTTATGTTGGAAAGAATAGCATTGTCACAGGAGATGGATCACATCATGCCATCTCACATACTGGAAATGCCATTATACACATGTCAAAGTCCTCTCTTAAACTTCCAAGTGTCATCCATGCTCCTAATATTCAAAAGAACATTGTTTCTGTCTCAAAGCTTGTTGATGATGCAAATGCTTCAGTTGAATTTACTCCCTCTTCTGTTTATGTCAAGGATCTTCGCACGAGGAGGACATTCGCTGAAGGAAAACGATGGGGCAACATGTACATCTTCCAAGAAGATCCTTCCTTCATTCATCCCAACTATTCATCCTTGAAGCCTCACCAAGTTTTTTATTCTGATTTTTTATTTAATGTTTCTGAAAGTAATAAGCCAAGACTTTGGCATAGTCGTCTTGGCCATTGTGGTCGCCATTTTATTGAAAAACTTGTCATGAATAATCTTATTCCTAAGTCCAGTCTGAGTTCAGAAGTCGTTGATACAAAATGTTCTAGCTGTCATCTATGTAAGAGTCATGTCTTACCTTTTGCTTCCATTAATAAAAGAGCTTCAAGGCCATTTGAGGTCATTTGTTCAGATGTCTGGGGTCCTGCTCCAATTACTTCCTTTTATGACAGTAAATACTATCTTATTTTCGTTGATAGTTATTCACGTTATACTTGGATATTCTTTATGAAGAACAAATCAGAAGTTTTTGGATTGTTCCAGAAATTCCACTCTTTCGTTCAAAATCATTTCTCTACCAACATTCTTAATTTTCAGTGTGATGGATGAGGTGAATTCTCCTCGAGTGATTTTGTTAATTTTCTTCAACATAATGGGATAAAGAGAAGAGTGTCTTGCCCTCATACACCTCAACAAAATGGGATTGCTGAGAGGAAGCATCGACATATTGTTGAGACTGCAATGAGCATGATGCACGGGAGCAATCTCCCTACATCATTATGGACTGAGGCCTTCCACTCCACAGTTCATGTGATAAATCGCTTGCCCATGAATATCTTAAAAAATAAGTCACCATACTTCTCTCTTTTTGGCATACAACCTGATTATCATGAATTACGTGTGTTTGGGTCTGTTTGTTATGTGCACATTGATAGCTCACTCAGGCACAAGTTCCAAGATAAAGCTTTGAAATGCAGTTTTATAGGATATGCCGAAGATTACAAAGGGTACAGGTGTTATGATCCCCTGAGTAAGCGTGTCAAAGTATCAAGGAATGTTATTTTCGATGAAATGAACTTTGCTGATCAGGATAATAATTCAACTATGGTGGATACTGATAACTCAAGCTCCAGCATTGAGGTATACTACCCATGGTTAAATTCAGAACTCTTCTCCAATGGTACAGTAGAATGTCCAGAAAATTGCAGTCAGAATGAGCCACATGAGGATTCAGCCAATGAGACTCAAACGGAGGAAACTGTCACATATGACTTGGAGCCAACAAGGTATAAGAGAATTGTGTACACTCGGCGAGAGAAAGAGCCCTCATTCATTTCTTGTTCGAACACGGATCCATCTGGATCATCCGTTTCGCAGCAAATGGATATCAGAAGATCTTCACGGATTCGACATCCACTTGACAGGTGGGTAAGTTATAAAAAATTTTCAATGGATTTTCAGTTATTCTTGACATCCATAAGTAAAGAGGATGAGCCTCTTATGTTCTATCAAGCTGCGAGCTCTAGAAGATGGGTAGAAGCAATGAATGAAGAAATGGAGGCCTTACATGAATGTGGCACATGGGAGATTGTGCCTAGACCACTGAACAGAAATGTCGTTGGGTCAAAATGGGTGTACAAGATAAAATATAAACCAGATGGGAGCATCGAAAGGTACAAGGCTCGACTGGTAGCCAAGGGATTCACACAAGAGGAAGGCCAAGACTTTGATGAAACTTTTAGTCCTGTAGTCAAGATGGGGACTATTCGTATTGTGTTGAGTCTAGCCATTAAACATGGATGGACATTGAGCCAGCTGGATGTAAAAAATGCTTTTTTGCACAGGGATTTAAAAGAAGAGGTCTACATGGAACAACCCACTGGATATGCAGAACGAGACGCCAAAAAATATGTATGCAAATTAAAGAGAGCACTCTATGGTTTGAAACAAGCTTCTCGTTCCTGGTTCGACAGTTTTTCTCTAGAAATACAACGGCATGGCTTCTCTAGGTCTCTTCTGGATCACTCATTATTCATTCACAATGAACAAGGAGTTACTACTCTTCTGTTGATATATGTTGATGATATCATCATCACAGGGAATTGTAAAAGCCACATTGAGCAGGTGAAGAAGTTATTAAATCAGAGATTTAAGATGAAAGATTTGGGAGAGCTGCGATATTTTCTTGGGGTAGAAGTTGATAACAAGAATGATACACTTACCCTTACTCAACACAAATATACGCTGGACATTCTCGGCAGAGCAGGCATGACAGATTGTAAGCCGTTAACAACTCCAAGTGTCATTCATCAGAAATTGAGTTCACAAGAAGGGGATATATATGGAGATCCCACTAAGTATCGCAGTTTAGTTGGCATGTTGCAATACCTGACTTTTACTAGACCCGACATAGTATATTCAGTTAATCAGGTATCCCAGTTTATGCATGAACCTCGTGTGTCACATATGGAGGCAGTCAAACGTATACTTCGCTACCTAAAGGGTACAGTGGGTGATGGGCTGGTATACAAAGGCAAGGAAGAATTAGATCCAGGCGGGGGCCATGAGATTGTTACTTATGCTGATGTTGATTGGGCGGGTGATCCAGACGAACAACGATCAGTATCCGGTTACTGCAGCTTCATTGGGCCAAACTTGGTATCCTGGAGCAGTAGAAAACAAAAGGCGGTTGCTAGATCGAGCACTGAGGCTGAATACAGATCAATGGTCACTGCCACGGCCGAGGGTACGTGGATAAGACATCTTCTGACTGAAATGGGAGAGTCGATTGCTCGGTCACTGTTGCTGTGTGACAATCAAAGTGCCATCAACATGTCATTCAATCCCATTCACCATAGTCGAGCAAAGCACATTGAAATAGATCAACATTTTATTAGGAAAAAGGTTGAAGACAAAGAGATTGAGCCCATGTATGTGTCAACTAAAGAACAAGTTGCTGATATCCTCACTAAAGGGTTGACAAAGGATAGATTTTGGTTTTTGAAGAACAAGTTGTTCATGGTCCAACACCATGCACAACTTGAGGGAGGCTGAAAAGAAGGCATCGTTATCTTCATTGTGTATGTCTGACCCGATCCAGATCCAGTCCATGTGTTGTAAAATAACATTTTGTAAAGGGGTATTTTCGTACCCTAGTGTTTTACATTTTATTTTAAATAGAATGAGAGGGCAGTCACGATGAACTGAACCCTCCTTCATCTGGAATCTCTCTCTCCCTCTCTTCTCTTCTCTCACTATCGATTAGGGTCTCCTTCTTTCAATTATTTCCATTTGAATGTTTCTTTTTCTATTTTTTTTTTAAATGCAAAGAAAAAGAAATCTCAGTGAGAGTACTTTTATACTTTGTTCAAATCGAGTGAGTGAAGCATGGTTCACATGAACCCAGTAGAGCTTGAACAACTGAGCTCGTGTTGGAATAGGCATGTTTGTAGCCTCACTAACAATGGCTTAGGTTGGTTGGGGACTCAGCAAATTAACAATGGATTTTTGTTTACAGAATTGATGAAATTAGAATCTCATGAAGCACTTTGGCTTGTTTTTTCACGGTGAATGCACATGTCTTCGTGCTTTCCTGTGTAACCCTTCTTTTAAATATGCACCTATTTATATACTTCATTAATTTTACTTTTATTATAATAACAATTTTGACATAAACCTAATTTATATACAGCCCAGCCATACAGATGGGCTGCTATGTCATGCTAGTATCTTATAACAGTAGTTTGTGTTAATTGTTGAACTATATCCATTTATACTCTTTACTCGGAAATTTTCCTTAAAATCCGAAACACAATCTCGACAGAAGGCAGAAAAAAGGAATAGGATAGACAAAGAGATGATTCTAAGGATAGTATGTAGTTCTGATGCAGAGCAGGACTGGGTCCAGCTTACACCAAATGACCCAGGCAAGGGACCGGGTCTGCACATGGGGATTGACGATCGGATCCAGGTGGTGGATCCGATCCAGATGGTGGTACCAAGGCGCCAGAATGGGGCACTCCTGACGAGCACGAGGAACGCAGGCCCAGACGGCCCAGATCCAGCAGCAAACGGATGTTGCCTCGGGTCCGGGACTGGACCCGAGACCCAGATCCAGCAGGGCTTTTAAAAACCCCTCTAGGGTTACGTGCGGAAGGCAGAGAACATTGAAAAATCGCAGCAGCCTTTTATTTTTTTATTGAGCAGCTTTCCTTCTCTTTGTTTCCTCTGTCAGTATTTTTCATTGATTTAGATTCTTGTACTGTCGTTATTCATTTTCAACCCCCTTCATTAAGGTTCAGTTCTTTGTTCAACTGAAAGTTCTTGGAATAGAAACTATACAACAGCGTTTATGTGGTTGTCGTTTGCTATTTTTGTGCCTTGCACGACGTGGGAGCCGAGTTCTTCCATTCAGCATCCAAGTGCCGCAACAGTCGACGTCCCCCTATATCAAATGGTATCAGAGCCCCGGCTATCCTCCATCGCCGACAGCATGCCACCAAATGTGAGGAACGATTCAATAACCGGAAAGGAGCGGGAGGACATCGGCAGGGAAGATCAAATGGCGCAGCTGATGGCCATGATGACTAATGTTCAAGAGGGTATGACGCGAGTAAGTAAAGACGTCGTCGGCCTGTCGAAGAGAATGGACGGGGTCGAGGCACGGTTGGGAGCGCTTGAGTCCAAGGTGGACGCGCACACGGTGCAACTGAATCTGTTAGGCATGCACGCGATCCATCCTCTTGATGCTACTGCCAATGACCCAGCCCCGGTGACGCTCCAGCAAACATCGCGACGTGAAGTCGTTGAAGAAACCCTGCACAGGGATGCAGGTTGCGGCAGCCCTCCCCATCGGGTACACCCCCTCCCAACTTGAGTCTACAGCGACAGTGGGTTACCCGTGTCCGGGTACCCTCCAACTGAACCGCCAAGGTGCGCAGCGGATCCCTGCGACTGCGTCGCGGGCCGAGCCTGAGTTGCAGGGCCACAGCGTTGCACTGGGTCATGTCCCAGGCCTGGGCTCATGGTCACGCACCCTGGGTGCCGCACCTCAGGCTGGGTCGGACCTACAGGGTCCCGGCTCGTGGTCACGCACCCTGGGTATCACACCCCACGCTGGGTCCTGGCGTCCCACCGAGACATGCTGGGGACCCAGGTTCCTCGGTCCGACCCGGGAAGGCGGTGATTTTCCTCCTTGAGCCCGCACGTGGGAACCATAATACCGTAAACCCACGAGTGGGAGCAGTGGGACCCGTGTGGACAGGTTTGGACCTGAGAGGGTCCAGACCCAAGTTCGCGAGAATATGGCCCGGGCCCAGATCTCGAGGACCATCCTTTGGGTCCCTGGGAGCAGGTCCGAGTCCTGAAACTACCCACCCGACCTACCCAGTTGGGTTTGGTTCACGGTTCCTCCCGAACCAAATCTAACCCTTTAGCTTTGACCTACAAAATGGCTTCAGTGCCGACCCAAACCCATATCGGACCCGGACGGAGCCCCAGTTTGAATTTGAGCCAAGTCAAAACTAGACCCATAATCATATGGATCGAGTTCAAATCGACCCTCTTATCCCCACAACTCGATCCCCGATCCGACCTATCCAAATTTGGGTCCGACGAATAGTTTAGGATTTGACCCGATCCAGATCCAATCGGGTGATTCATCCCAGTACTACACTACCCAAACCCAATACCCTTACCAGACCCAAGCCTTTAACCCAACCCCGATCCAGAATCCCATACCAAACCCAATCCACTGCCCCCATCCTAATCCAACCCATAACCCAGACCTATACTATCCTGATCCTACCCACCTAGAGCCCAAGACCCGGTAGCCCCTGTAAAATTGTCTACGAAGAGACAATACGCATATAAGCACAAATACTTTATGAAAGATGTGCACGAAGGCACTCACACAACACTTGAACAAAATACGCACAAAAGCATAAAAGTAGCAAACATGCACTAAGGCATGTATTTTATAGAAAAGAGACTCTCAAGCTTAAGGAATAACAAGGGGGAACACCCCTATTTATACAAAAGCAAAGGGGTACATGGGGGGCTCCCAAAGGAGTCATTGGGGAGCCCCCAATGGTCACATTTGTGACCGTTGGGGGTCCCCAACGACTCTATTGGGGGGACCCCCAATGCACCTTTATGAAAAGGGAAAAAAATAAAAAATACAAAGAAGGAAATACAAAAAAATAAAAAGAAATTACAACATATTTCAAGTGGAATATGCGCAAGATGTGAAATTACAAAATACCCTTTTCGGGTATAAGAAAATAAAAAATGTATATATATATATATTTATACTTACAACAATGGTTTTGGAGATACATTTTAACACCCCCCCCTCAAACTTACGGTGCGATAACCGCAAGTTTGTCAAGAAGGAAATGAAATTTGGGCGAACAAAGAGCTTTTGTGAAGAAGTCAGCAAGTTGATACTCAGACGTCACGTACGGTAGATCAATGACCTTCTTCAAGTATTCCTCCCTGACATAATGGCAGTCCATCTCTATATGCTTTGTTCGCTCGTGAAAGGTGTAATTATTGGCAATATAAATTGCACTTTTGTTGTTGCAGCATAGCTTTGTTGGTTCTCTGATAAGCACTCCCATATCTTCCAAAAGGCGTTGAATCCATACACTTTTCATGGTAGTGGATGTCATGGCTCTATATTCTGCTTCAGTGGATGACAGAGAGACCTTCTGTTGTTTTTTACATCGTCATGAAATCAAAGACTCTCCTAAGAAAACACAAAAGCCAGTAGTGGAGTGACGGTTATTAGGGTCACCTCCCCAATCTGACTCAGTATAAGCAAGTAATTTTAATTTAGAAGAGGAAGATAGAAATACTCCATTATTCATTGTTCCCTTTAAATATCTGATGATGCGAAGAACAACACTCATATGAACTGTTGTAAGAGCGTGCTGAAACTTACTGGCGATGTGAATAGCATGTGACAAATCAGGTCGAATAATTCTAAGGTACATTAAAGAGCCTACCAACTGCCTGTAAGGAGTAGGATCGGTTAGAAGAACACTGTCATCAATCTTCATTTTTTATCCCACGACTTCAGGAGTTTCGCAGACTTTGTCATCAGAAATCCCTGACGTGTCAATAATCTCACAAGCAAGTTTAGACTGAGATAGGAAGTAACCACGTTGAGAATAGGCAACCTCAATTCCAAGAAAGTATGTCAGAAAACCCAAGTCTGACATCTCAAATTTTGAAGTCAAGACGGACTTAATACCCTGGACTCATTGAATATCATCACTTGTAATTAACATGTCATCAACATAGAGCAATAGTATCACAATTCCTGCATCAGATTTTCTAGTAAACAAAGCAGTATCAGTATAACAGGAGGAAAAACCAATTTTCAGCATTACACTGGTGAATCTATCATACCAGGCTTTGGGGGCCTGTTTCAAACCATAGAGAGCCTTTCGAAGACGAAGAACTTTATCTTTAGGAATCTTCATGCCTGGTGGAGCATCCATATAAACTTCTTCGTTAAGATCACAATTCAAAAAAAGCATTTTTCACATCCATTTGAAAAATGTTTCAATTTTTAATAGATGCAATAGTAATAAGACATCTAATTGTAACCATTCAGGCTACAAGAGCAAAAGTTTCATCATAATCAATTTCATACTCTTGTCCATATCCTTTTGCGACTAGGCGAGCTTTATACCTTTCCAGTGATCCATCATTCTTAGTCTTAACCTTAAAAATCCATCGACAACCTATAGTTTTCTTTCCTATGGGTAGAGTTTGGAGATCCTAGGTTTCAGCCTTCCTAAGAGCGTTAAGTTCTTTTTGCATAGCTTCTTGCCACTCTATACATTTTTTAGCTTCTTCAAAATTTCTAGGTTCAAAATAAGAGTGAATAGCACTAAGACAAGCCCTATATCGGGGTGAAAATGAATCAAACGAGACAAAACGAGTTGGAGGTCTCCTATTCCTTTCAGATCTTCAGTGGTTGAGATTAAGAACAAACTCACTATATTGATCAATAGCACTTCTAAAGGTATCTTGGTTTCTTCGAGAATAGGTTATTGGATCACTTGAAATTCTACCTTCTTGTTCATTGGGTGAGTTATACTCACCAACATCACCATCATTTTCCCCATCATGGTTTGATGATACATCATCATCATTAGATATGTCATCATTACTAGACAATAAGTCAAATAAGGAGTAATCAATATTTTTTTGTTGAGAAACATTTTTTTCAAAGCCGCTTTCATTTTCTAAGAATGTTACATTTCTTGAGACATATAACTTATCATCTCTAAGGTCATAACAACGAAATCCTTTTTGAGTTTCAGAATATTCGAGAAAGGCACAAGGAATAGCCTTGGGAGAGAGCTTATCATTTTTATCAGTAAGTATAAAACACTTATACCCAAAGACTCGTAACCTATTATAATCAGGTTCAAGCTTATGTAATACCTCAAAAGGAGATATTTTTCCCATTATCCTAGATGGTAAGCGATTTATCAGATAAACAGAAGCAAGAGCTGTTTTTTAGGAATGTTTTGGGATATAAGAAGGACCCTAGTGGTCTCAATGATGTGCCTATGTTTCCTTTCGGCTAACCCATTTTGTTGAGGAGTTTTAGGACAAGACCTTTGGTGAACAATTTTGTTATCCTCAAGGTACTCCTTAAATTGATTGGAGAGATATTTTCCTCCAGAATCACTTCTAAAAATCTTTATGTTAGTGTTGAATTGATTCTTGATCATTGTATGAAAAGTTTTGAAATACGAAAATACTTCATGTTTGAACTTAAGAAAATAGATCTACGAATATCTGGAAAAGTCATCAACAAAAATTACATAATAAGAAAAGCCTCCTTTTGAAGCAACAGGTGCGGGTCCCCAAACATCTGAATGAACAATTTCAAAAGTTTTAGAAGAGAACATAGTTTTTTGCTCAAAAGGCAAACTCCGCATTTTTTCGAGAATACAATCATTACAAGAAAATGAACTTTTACATAGGTCTTTTGTGAAGTGTAAATAAAATAACTTGGTGATATTAGGATGACCAAATCTTTTGTGCCACACATTTATATCTTTGTGTTGGGCAACATTACAAAAAAAAAATTGGAACTTGAAGAGAGTTCATATAATATAAGTCTCCATTTCTAAAGCCTTCTCCAATCAATTTCCCAGACTGGCGATCCTGTATTAAACATTTATCATAAGAGAATTTAATATCGCAACCATGGTTCGAGAGTTGAGAAACAGAGAGAAGGTTTAAGTTTAGTTTAGGTATAAATCTAATTTTTGGAATAAAAAAGTCTTGAGTTTCAAAATTACTTATGCCTTCAATTTCAAGAGAGGTTCCATCCGCAGTGAAAACAAATGATGGAGAAACATTTTTTAAGTAATCGGAAAGCGAAAATATGTTTGGGGACATGTGAAAAGATGCACTGGAATCCAAAAGCCAAGAGACTTTACCTGGAGAGGAAGGAGTAGACACGACGGCACCGGAGGCAGCTCCCTTGAGGAGAGGTTGAAGGGCTTCCATTATTTGACTTAGAGAGAGAGATCTACTTGAAGATGCCTCCTCTTTTTGCGGTACACCGGTGGTAGCCATTGCGAGAAGCTTCTTCCATTTGGGACATATGGGTTTGATATGCCCCGATTCTTTACAGAAATGACAAATAATTTTGCTATAGTCTTTTTTCCCTCTTTGCCCACCATTTTCACTTTGATTTTGTGGTTTAAAGTGAGGAGGACGATAGGTTTTTACATTGTTTTTGGGTCTTGATACGGCATTGACCACATTGTTTTCTTCATAATTACAAGGAACCGCAAGAACATTTGATCATTGTTTACATAAACCCATACGAGTCTCCTCACCACTTAATTTGGTGAGTACATCTTCAAGAGAGGGAGGAGTAAACGATGATAGAAGAGATGACCTTATTTGCTCGAATTCGGGCCTTAGCCCATTCAAAAAGTTGAAGAACCGATCTTCTTCAAGTTGCTTGTGACGGAGTTCAATCGCCTCTCCACTCCATTTTTGTTCAAGCATGGAAAGCTCGTCCCAAATGGAAGAAAGATCGGCAAAATATTCCCTAATAGTCATTTCACCTTGAGTAAGAGTGAGAGCCTTCTTTTGAAGATAATACTTATGAGATAAGTCCCTTGACGTATACATTTTATCAAGATAATGCCAAGCTTCTGATGCTTTCTTGAATTTAATAATGTTGGCATTAATCTTAGTTTCAACGGATGAGAAAAACCAAGAAATAATCTTGAAATTTTTCATTTCTCATTCATCGTGCTTCTTAGAATACTCTTCAAGGGCTTTGATTCTTTCTTCTCCCTCAAGAATCTTGATTTCATTTCCGTTTACCACGGTAATTTTGGGTTCCGATTCCGGAATTGTCCCTTGCATATAACCCCATAACCCATTTACTTTTACATGAGCCTCCATGTTCCCGGCCCAAACATGATAGTTGGACCCATTTAGTTTGAAGCCGAGAGCAAAATGTGACTCTTTTTCACCCATTAAGGAGTAAAGAGGAAGAGAGAAAATGCGTACCAACACAAGATTTCAAAATCTGACTTGCACAAGATTCTTCTAAAATATTTGAGAAGCAAGATCCACCACTTCAAACTTCAAAGATCCGTAGGCACACTTTTCGAGGCACTCAAAAAAAGAAGAATCCCACGATCCTCTATCACCAACTTCGCTCTGATACCATATAAAATTGTCTATGAAGAGACAATACGTATACTAGCACAAATACTTTATGAAAGATGTGCACGAATGCACTCACACAACACTTGAACAAAATGCGCACAAAAGCGTAAAAGTAGCAAACATACCCTAAGGCATGTATTTTATAGAAAAGAGCAAATGCTTGAAACTCTCAAGCTCAAGGAATAACAAGGGAGAACACCCCTATTTATACAAAAGCAAAGGGGTACAAGGGGGGCTCCCAAAGGAGTCATTGGGGAGCCCCCAACGGTCACATTTGTGACCGTTGGGGGTCCCCAACGACTCTATTGGGGGGACCCCCAATGCACCTTTATGAAAAGGGAAAAAATAAAAAATAAAAAAAATAAAAAGAAATTACAACATATTCCAAGTGGAATATGCGCAAGATGTGAAATTATAAGAATACCCTTTTCGGGTATAAGAAAATAAAAAACGTATATATATATATACTTACAACAATGGTTTTGGAGATACATTTTAACAGCCCCATCCCCCTTACTTTGAACCTTCTGTCATACTAGTGCCACAACGTCGGCCACAGATGGCTCCCGCCCACTAGGGATGGCAGTGGACCGGGGGAAAGCGGGGCCCCGCCCCTCCTCGCCCCGTTTGGACCGGGGATGAAGGGTATGAAACGGGGATGGAGGCGGGGGTGGAGGATAAAATCCATCCCCGTCGCGGAGGCGGAGCGGGGGTGGACGTGCACTTTTCCCCGCCCCGCCCTGCCCCGTCCCCGCCACGATCCCCGCCCCGACCACTTTTCCCCGCAATATCCCCGCCCCGCCCCGCCTCATCCCCGTTTGGACAGGGGATGAAGGGTATGAAACGGGGATGGAGGCGGGGGTGGAGGATAAAATTTTGAGGCGGGGCGGGGGTGGAAACCTTGTCCCCCGCCCCGCCCCACTGCCATCCCTACCGCCCACGGGCAAGCTAAACCAAGGTAGACTCAGTAGGGACCGGCACGACCTGAGCGTCGACCGCCCGTCGGAGTACGTCAACACCAGCAGCCAGGCGAGCAGAACCGCGATGATGAAGCAGTGTGGGACGAAGATACCTTCTGGAACGAGTACCCCGCAGGCATGGTGGAGGGCCGTCAGCAGAGAGCACCAGGGCGCCCCTCCACGTACGGGGTGAAGTTGGATCTTCCAAAGTTCGCAGGTCGGTTTGATGCGGAGCAATTCTTCGACTGGTCCTATGTCGTCCAGTTCTTCTTTGACTACCACGATGTAGCTGAGCACCGTCGTGTCTCCCTAGCCTCTACTCGGTTGAGAGGCCTAACACAGACATGGTGGGTTGAGATGCAAAGGTCGAGGGAGCGGCAAGGACTAGAGCATGTGCAGTCGTAGGAAGAGATGCAGAGATTGATGCAGTCCAAATTTGTGCCGTCAGATCATGCCGAGAGGGCCTACAAGGAATACCAGACCCTGCGTCAAGGCACCAGCTGTAATGAGATATGCGGAAATACAAAGAGTGCTATAAGCACTTACAATGTCCACCAATGGACAAACAAAAAAGAAGATACCCAAGTTCACAAGGGACAACACAACATAAAATATAAATGTCTCTTATTGAAAAAGAGAGAGTTCTCAAGAGTGAAAATATACAAAGGGGGTCACCCCTATTTATACAAGAAAAATGAGAGAGGGGGGAGGCCAAGAGGCCTCAAAAGAAGAGCCACAAAGGGGGCTCTTATTGAGTCGTTGGGAGCCCCCAACGATCACAAATGTGACTGTTGGGGGGCCCAACGATTCAATGGTGGGGCCCCTTTAAGTGGGTAAAAAAGGGAAAAATAAAAACGAAAATAAAAAAAATACAAAAAATAAAAAGAGAAAAACAAGTACCCCTATTGGGTACATGTGAAATGATTAAAATACCCCTATCGGGTATGATAGAATATATATATATTGATTTCATGTATTTTAACACCCTCTCTCAAGCTTTACGGGGATATAACTGAAAGCTTGCTGAGAAGGAACATAAAACGAGGAGCTGCAAGGGCTTTAGTGAAGAAGTCCGCCAACTGGTACTCGGAAGTAACGTAAGGCAGTGCTATGGTTCCTCTTAGGTATTCATCACGAACGTAGTGGCAGTCCATCTCGATGTGTTTAGTATGCTCATGAAAGGTGTGATTGCTTGCGATATAGATTGCGTTTTTGTTGTCACAACACATGTTCGAAGGAGTAGAGATGACTATGCCCATATCACTTAGGAGACTTCTTAGCCACACAAGCTCCATGGTTGTAGTGGCCATAACACGATATTCTACTTCTGTTGAGGACAATGATACTTTGTGCTGCTTCTTGCATCTCCAAGAAATCATAGTCACCTAAGAAAACACAAAAACCAGTAGTTGAGACTCTATCATTGGGATTTCCTCCCCAATCAGCATCAGTATAAGCAATTAAATCAAATGATGAAGAGGAGGAAAGAAAAACTCCCTTAGTTATCGTGTTTTTGATGTATCTGACGATCCTTAAGACTGCACTCATGTGCACAGTTGTAGGTGCATGTTGAAACTGACTGACTGAGTGGACAGCATGAGCTATGTCTGACCGAGTGATGGATAAGTAGGTTAGAGACCCAACAAGTTGACGGTAGGGAGTAGGATCATCGAGGAGTGTTCCATCTTCCAACCTTAACTTTGCATTGATGACTTCAGGGGGTTCCAGATGGTGGTACCAAGGCGCCAGAATGGAGCACTCCTGACGAGCACGATGAACGCAGGCCCAGACGACCCAGATCCAGCAGCAAACGGATGTTGCCTCGGGTCCGGGACCGGACTCGAGACCCGAATCCAGCAGGGATTTTAAAAACCCCTCTAGGGTTACGTGCGAAAGGCAGAGAACATTGAAAAATCGCAGCAGCCTTTTTTTTTATTGAGCAGCTTTCCTTCTCTTTGTTTCCTCTGTCAGTATTTTTCATTGATTTAGATTCTTGTACTGTCGTTATTCATTTTCAACCCCCTTCATTAAGGTTCAGTTCTTTGTTCAACCGAAAGTTCTTGGAATAAAAACTATACAACAGCGTTTCTGTGGTTGTCGTTTGCTATTTCTGTGCCTTGCATGACGTGGGAGCCGAGTTCTTCCATTCAGCATCCAAGTACCGCAACAGTCGACGCCCCCCTGCATCAAGTTCATATCATTCAGACTTATTGGTGACCCTAGCAGTCATCAATGATTAGAAATTTAGAGGAAATAAAGGAAATGCCTCACATGTGTTCATTTATGTTTGCAGTTTCAATAAGTTTTGTAGGGATATCAACAGATTGGATGTTATCTGATATCTGACCAGAATCCAATTTCGATTAGTCAGATTTGCTATAGGAAATCAATTCCAACTAATGATCAGATTCAGATTAGGATTTTACAACTGAATCCAGTGGGGGTATCTGGTTCTGATGGATCTCCAAATTCAAGTACATGTAATTGGCCAGATACCCTTTGTCCTTCCAAACCCGAATCCAACTCTGAACCCAATTAGCAATATTCAAATAGGTGGATCTGATATCGGCTACATTCAGTCCAAACTTGAACCATTTTCATCCCTAAGTTCATGTTTACATGTGTGTGTGCGCGTGCATGTCTGTGCATGCAATGGTACATATCCTATTGACGAACATACTAGGACATCCAGCTACATTAACTGTTGATGTCAGGACATGCAGTTTCCATGGTAACTCTTTTACATAATCTGTACAGTTTATGTTCTCATTGATCCAAATATCTTGTTAATTTCAGGCATTTCCCTTTGTTACCTTGCATTTGACATTGTGTTAAGTTTTATTTCATGTAATTATTCCTGTTGGATTTTTTTAACTATGCATTGGCTAGTTTCTATGTAATAAGTATTGGCTGTAATACTCATACATGTCATTTGAGTTACATGTTCCTCTAAGGATCCCTGACCAATTTTCTGTAGGGATTCCTACAAGAAAATGAAGTTCACATTTTTGGATATGCAAGGTCAAAACTCTCAGATGATGAATTAAGGAACCGGATATGTGGGTGAGTTTTGCCTTTAAAAGATTTCCATTTCCATTTTATTTGTTTGCAGCTGAAAGAAATGGAACCCTGAGAAGTGTCGAACTATTTAGAAAGTGGTTTAGCAAATTCATCAATAATTTGTGTAGCATGCACACATCCCTGTTCTTTAGATATCCTTATTGTTAGAGTTGTGGTCCTGTTTCATGATTCATGATTAATTCTGCAAAGTATAGAAAACAATCTTTTTTTAACTGCCTCCTAGTATGAAGCCTATCATTTTTTTTGTTTCAATGATCTTACAAATTATGAGTTTACGATTATCATGATGATGATGATGATGCACTCAAATCTTTGACCAGATGCACTCAAATTTCTGCACATCTTACTGTATATGACTTTGATCAAAATCATGATTTCTGCATAAAAATGGAGAAAAGAAAATTCTTAACATTCTGATAGTGATATGTATGTGTTCCTGATGCTGGAGCTTTTAATTGGGTTGGAATTTTTAATTGGTTCAAAGAAAGAGATAGAAACACAGAATTTAAGTTATTTGTTAGATAAAGATTCACGTGTGCCATAATCGATTACTTCACTTCTCTTGCATTGGTAAGACAGCCGTCAAGTCTCTCTGGTCAGGCTATGTTTCCTCTTTTAATGCATCTGTATAAACTATTCCAAATGATGCATATCGTAGCAGCTCTGCCATAATCCAATCATGAACACAATTAAGAAGATTTCAGCAATTGCAGAATAAACATACAGTAAATGTGCAAGAACGGTCATATACATATGCATTCAAGCTATAGGTCCTGCTCTGCATATCTCTCTTTCATTCTGAGGTTATGTGAAATATACCTCAACAACCCAATAGAGATTGTGTCATTCATGGTGTGAAAACATGTTGCAGGATGACCTTGAAACCATGATGAGCTATAAACTCCAAAAATAGTGTTCCCTTATATGAATTGTTTTTCCAGTTCAAGTGGTCTTGCAATTGTTCTTGTTTTTGTTTTTGTTGTTTTCTTGGGCCACTTGTATTATTGATAGGGAAGGTGAAAACTTCCATTTTTAGCATTTACATTATATATGAATTCAGTTTTCCTGGTGCAAGTTAAGAATTTCTTGCAATACTGGTTTGTGAGCATCATTCAACTGTGCATATTGAGTTGTCCTGATTTGATTTGTAATACTTGTTATTAAATGCACAGATATCTTAAAAGTGGAAGTGAAGATTCATCTGGTTCCTCAGTTGTTTCAAAGTTTTTGAAAATGGTATATAATGACTATTGTAGGTTTTATACTTTGTCCTTTTTTCTGTTCAGATGTCAAGATTCACAGCTGTGTTTGACTTGAATGCCTGCAGATCAAATATGTCTCTGGTTCATATGACGATGAGGCAGGTTTTGTCCTTTTAGATAAGGAAATATCTAAGTATGAAGCTCACAGGAGAGATGAAGGATCTTCTAAGAGGCTCTTTTATCTTGCACTTCCACCATCAGTGTATCCACCTGTCTGCAAAATGATAAGGCGTTTTTGCATGAATCAATGTGAGCCTCCAGTAGTTGCTTTGGTCCTTTGTACTTGTTTCATTGATTCCAGTGTGATACTACATAATTATTCCTTTTGTAGCGTTCCATCCATCCAGATTTTAATGTTACTTATATTTTCATCCTTCATTGAAAATTGATAGTTTACATTCTTAAAGCAGTCGTTGACAAAGTAAGAGAACTGAATAAACATCATTCATGTTTGGTTTTCTTTATGCAGTTATCATGACATGACATTCATGCACACTTCCTTAATATTGTTTTTTTCATTATTCCAAATGTGTTTTTTAGGCAGTCAAGGGTGTTTTGGCAATTCTACACTAGAGGAATCCACTTTTAAAGGAACTGCAACCAGACTTTATGTTACTTCTCTGTTAGAACAAGAAGCTAGTAGTGTGAATGTTAAATTAGACCATGCCATTGATGGAGTGCTTTACCATGCAAGTGGTGTTGGGATATTTTAAAAGGCCAAATGTCTAGATGAATGTATGGTGCATATGTATGAATGTGTGCACACGTTAGCCCATGCATGCTAAGGCATTATTAATGTTCATGGCTGTTTAGTAAGCATTGCTAATTCATCTTTGTCCCCCAATAATAGATGTAGTAATTTCCTGCATTAACCATCACTACCAAGGGCATCTGAGAGAACTTGCATTCCCAAAGTATAAGAAATAAATGCAAGTTTTACTCCATGAAATTACCTAAATATTCTAGTGGGGACAATTAACAGTGTTAGATTTAGTTCTTTTTAGTTTGAGAAAGTGTATATAACCACAACTGGAAGTCTAAATCTAAATTTATTAAATCCAAAAATGTGTTCAACTTATACATATGTTTGTGTGTGTAAAAAGTAAAAACACATATTGATGGGACAACCAGTTGGCTGTTGCTTCTGAGGATTTTAATTGGATTGATTGGCAGTTAGAAGCTAGGGCTGCCCCATGAGGGCATATAGAGAACTCCTTTTGCAATCTGTGGGATGTTTGCTAGATAAGCTAATCTGTCATTCCTGCTGATTTCTAAATTGCTATCATGGTATCTTGCATTTTCATGATGGATCAATTGGTACTTAGATTAGATATGACATAATTGGAACAAGGATTTTGAAGTTCAAGCATGATTAGGGTACTCGTGTAAAATATTTTTGTTATTTCCCTTTCAGCTGATCAGGGTAGTTGGACTAGAGTGGTTGTTGAGAAGCCTTTTGGCAAAGATTTAGCCAGTTCAGAGGAATTAAGTTCTCAATTAGGCGAGCTCTTTGACGAACAACAGTTATATCGTATTGATCACTACTTGGGAAAGGAATTGGTGCAGAACCTGGTAATGTACACCTCAAGAATTCAATGCATTCAATAGCACTCTATCCACTATCCTAAAATTTTCACATTTTACATCTTGAAATTGGCAGTTGGTTCTTCGTTTTGCCAATCGTCTATTTCTGCCACTTTGGAATCGTGATAACATAGATAACATACAGGTATAACAATTTTCTATCAACTCTTTTTCTTCTTATTTTTTGCTACTTTTTTATTCTATATAATTGACTTTATATCAGGGTTACCGGAAGTGCCATAGGACCAGGGGAAGCGTGCTTCCTTGAAGCGCGTTTCGAAAGGGCAAAATGTGGCACTTCCGAAACGTGCTTGGAAGAGCCAAAAAAATTGGGAAGCATGCTTCCCATTTAGGAGAACCACCCTTCCCCATTAATGGGAAGCTTGCTTCCCTCTCTTTTTTCCTTCTCGTTTTTCTTTCTTTTTTGTCTTTTCTCGCTTTCCTCTCACTTTCGGTTCGCTTCCTTGGTCGCTTCTAAGTTGTCCCACGCTTCCCGCTTCCTAAAATTTTGGAAGTGCCTCGCTTCCTGCTTCGGCTTCCCGAATCGCTTCTCGCTCCCGCTTCCCCGACTGACAACTCTGCTTTATATCCTTTTGATTGTAATTTTTTCTGATACTAGGCTCTGATCTCATGTTTCTAATGTGTTTAATTTTATTCTCGGAGTGAATGCATATTTCAGTTTGTGCTTCATTGTTACACTTAATATAATAAAGCTCAGTTTTATCATATTGCTTATTCTGATATAAATGTTTTTCTAACAGATGTTGATGTTCATTGTAATGTTCAGATTAAATGGAGTCATGTATTTGATGAGAGTTAGAAGCATTTAGTTGTATCTTTTGCAAATTATTTTAATTTTTTATAGGATATGAGATAAATTAATACTGAGCTCCTAATGAAAGATTTTGGTATTGAATAACTATTCCACTCAAATTATAGTATCTCGTCTGATTCTGGAGACAATACCATTTGCTTTCATGGAATATTTCAAACTTTTTTTCCTTTTGTCTTCACAGATTGTCTTCAGAGAGGACTTTGGAACTGAAGGACGTGGTGGATATTTTGATGAATATGGGTGTGTATTACATCTCTTTTCTTGAACCACATACATGTGTACATGCATACATGACACACTTCAAGATATTGTAACAAATGCCATTGACATAATTGTCCAAAGTGTGTTGTGATGGTTCATTTGCCACTGAGCACTCTTAATATTGGGCGATTGGATTCACAATGTATTTTTTTTTTCTTAAAATGTTACAGTAAGGAAACTCAAAATTCTTAACTAGCTATTTTTCAAGCTATGATTAAAATTTTTTCAAGCAGTAAATGTGCAATCACATTTGCATTCCTGCTATTACAGCCTGATCAATGCCATTTGTGTCAACAAACATAAGATTTTCATCACCTTGGTATTATTGATAGCAGAGTAATTCTGTGTATTAGGATGCACACTCTATAATTTCAAGAGGGTTGTTAATTTTTTATTGTTGATCAGATATTTTCACTTCATAAATTTTTTGTGGTTGAAGTTGTTAAAATAGTTATAATAAGTGGCCCCTTCCAATAGTAACTTTCTTCGTGTCTTTGAATTTTGTGCAGAATTATACGCGACATCATTCAAAATCATTTGTTGCAGGTATGAACTTTCTCATTTGAAAGTACACAGTGATGCATATAAGCAATTATATGATCAACAACTCCAAATTGTTGGAAGATTAGTAGAAAACTTGGCAATGAACTTGTAAACTTTTGGAATGTGGGCTTTCTTATACATTTTTATGCTTGAAATTTCTGATGGGGATCACTAACTTATGATGTAAAACTCGGTACTCCTATTGTGGGCAGCATTTTAATTTGCATACAGCAGACTATAACAGCCCAAACACTAAGCATACACAATTTCCTTCTTTTGCATGTCTGGTAAATAGGTAAAGATGACGTCAACAAATATTTGAAGCATAAAATCTCATGTATAGTGTGGAAAATGACAAACATGTGTCAGCTATTGGGATAAAGGGCAAGAAAACAACAATATTTGAAACACAGGTCAGGTGTTTTCAGATATAACATGTTAGATATTTCTAAGTATACCCTTCTGTGATTGAATACTAGTCCAAGTATTACTGTTATTATTTTCTCATTTTGGTGGTTTGCAACTAGTTTCACAAAATAAGAAAGAAAATTCATATAAATATCCCTTTTACACATTGTCACTCATAACCGAATAATTTGCTTTTGTTGAATGGTTTTGATCATACATTTGATTTTTGGCTTCTTGTTTTTTTGCATTAACATTTAAGACAGGACTCTATTAATATATCTATATTTCTAATATTAAGCTAAACTGCAACTTTTGGTAGAGCTTCAATGTCTGTTATATGTAGTTAAAACTCCATGGGTCTGCCCACTTCCTATCCATGGTTAAACTTCATTGACGTTGCGAATTGGTTCTTTACGTCAAAATTTCCTGGTGTTTCATCATTGGGTTCATGCTCTTCATGCCTAGGTTGCTTCTAACTCATTATCCTTGTTTGTCTACACTCTCTCATATTTATTAGGGAAACTAGAATTTATTATACTTATTCACTGCTATTTCAGGTTCTTTGTTTAGTTGCAATGGAGAAGCCTGTATCACTTAAACCTGAGCATATTCGAGATGAGAAAGTGAAGGTTTGTAATCTTCTCCAAATATTATCAATGAATCCATATTCTTATCATGAGACCTTTGTTGCCTGTGCTTGTTTCCTCTGTTCAAGGAGTTAATCAGCTGTTTGAGACGGTTCTATTTCTCTTTCATGCCTAAATTTTCTCTGTATGTTCCAAGAAGTTTGCTATAGGCATTCCCCAACTGATGGCCTGATGTATTCCAGGTTCTTCGATCAGTCTTGCCCATCGAGGATGAAGATGTTGTGCTTGGACAGTATGAGGGATACAAGGATGATCCAACAGTTTCAAAAAATTCTAATACCCCAACTTTTGCAAGTTTGATTCTCCAAATACATAATGAAAGATGGGAAGGTATGGATTTATTATCTAAATTGTTTTCTTATAAGTAATGCATGTGTTTTACAAGATAGACAGTTCTGTGCAGTCTGTCAATAAGGGTTTCCGAAAGGAAAAAACCAAGAGTAAGGGAAAATAACTTTTCTGATTTGTCAGGTATACTTGAGGTTTATACTCATCTTCAGAAAGAACAAAATGATAACCTTAGAAATGTACATTTGGACTATTTTTCCGGTTTCTCATTAGAACAAAAAATCTTTCAGTCAAATAATTGGTGAATTATGTGTAAGTTGCAATAAATGAAATATTATCCTTCATCAAAATTATTTTCTTGCATGAGAAACTTTGATATCTTCTCCTATGGGACTTCCTTGTATAAGCTTAACAAAGACCAATAGGAAAATCAAGTTTGCAGCTCAAGGTAAAATAATGTTCATAAAAAAATTGAACTAGTCAAAAAAGAAAAGAAAATCTTTTATCTCTTATCTATATATATATATATATATACATATACAAATACAAAGCTCAAGGTGAAATAATGTTTATAAAAAATGTGAACTAGTAAAAAAAGAAAAGCAAATGTTTTATCTCTTATATATATATATATATATATATATATATATATATATATATATATATATATATATATATATATATATCATAGTTACAAATTTTGTTCTCAGCAATTTCTTGTCGACAAAATATCTTGGGAGATTTTGAAAGTTTTTGTTTTTATCAGGAACATATCGGTTTTCAAAAAAATATTGTAAAAATTATATATAAGAAATAATGTGAAAACTCATAAAAAATGCATTACTGGATAAGTGGGACATAAGAGATTACATTAATCTAAACACAAAAATATACATCAATAAAACAAAATTTAAGTGAAACCTGGGGTAGTTTATTAAGTATAGTGGTGTTGTCACGTGCTTACTTTTTTTAATAAGCCAATGTGGTGCGACGGTCCTTCCTTACCGCCTCAAGCCTACTTATCGCTCTGTCATGGGCATAGAATGTTTCGCAAACCCGTGACCCACCAAGCTAGCCAGCCTAACGGCCAAAGGCCGCGTAACAACATCATTCCACGTGCTGAATCATTTTCATTGGCCCTGCGCACCACCCCGTGCGCAGTTGTCTAGCGGAAGTTGATCAAGCGCATTTCCAAATGCTCATTTCATGTAGTCCATGCCGCTTAGTGCATAGTCGTCCCATACCAGCTATCACTTCCGAAAGAGGCACGAACTTTGCCTTAGCCTTGCGTGCCATGAAGCGTCTTGCAGCTCCATACGCACGAGATAGCAAAACCTCACCACTGAAGAAACAAGACCTTGTGGCCCCCAGTCCGAAAACCAGTTGATGATTGAACACCATAGCGAAGAGCACTACCCAGACTCATTCATTGGTGCCTAGGCATTCACTCGCCTAGCCTTGAGTCACCATACCTGGTTGGTAGGTGATTCCTGGGAAAATTAACTATAACTCACACGCACCCCCGTGCGTCCAACCGCTACGCGTAGGAAATCTCTTGCAAGCTGAGAGGTCCTTAACCAAATCTCCAAAGGCAACATTCTCTGATCCGCTGGCACTGCATAACCGAATAACGCTTCACGTCTGTGCCGCCACACAGCGATGCACTAACGACGATATCGATGCCTATCGCATGCCATGCTACCACCGCACATCACCGATCAAGCGAACACATACCGCACGTTCCTACACTCGATGCATTTTTCACTTAGTAGAACTTCACATTGCACATGCCCCATTCTGAAAGATCGGCCCGAGACATTCTCCCCCACCTAAAACCATTGTCGTCCTCGACAATGCTGGTGCAGGTAAGAACACAGTCTTCACTGATATGTCAGTTTCCCTTTGTACTTATCTTTGGTTTACTCTTTTTCTTCAGCCTACTCAATTTGTTCTGGATTACATCCATCGTCGCTACAACCATTAACACGTCAAGTTGCATACCTTTAACGCATCATCGATCACTTAGACAACAGTCTTCTGCTCTATCAACATCGAGCATTCTCTGCTCGTGAGACCCCAGTGCAGTCTCAAACACAAGCAGGCCATCCTCGCCTGCACGACAAACTTGTCGTCTTGATGCTCATGGCTGGGGTGCCTTCCAACCCCGACAAGGGCAAGTCCAAGCCCTTCGTGGTCTTCACAGAGAAAGACGATCACCAATGTGTGTCGCAAAGATATTAACTCCCTTAAGCACCAACTTGCAGTTTTCCACTGGTCCAAACTAATCCTCAAGTGGGGGACGCCTTCTTACGTAACACTCCAATGCGGTCCTTCAAAGTGTCTTTCTGGGCACTCTTCCTCACAAGGGCACTTTGCCCTAATGCTGCAGTGCCCTCCCGAAGTCAGCACATTGTACTCTCTCTTAGAGTTAGTAAAATGTTTCCACAGGAACCAACGAGCCATAAACAACTTTTTCTACACGCGCAATCTATTGAAGATCTGCCAACTGAAGAGACCAAAACAATGAGCCTTTTGCTCAACGTGGGCACTCCGCTAACCCACAATCTTGGGAGAGAATCTAGAAGTTCTGTTGAGTCTCCCATACTTAAAGGTGCAAATCCATCCAGCCGAATCCAACGTGCATTCTCTGCATGTACAAGGCAAACGGCACGATCCACCTGTGAGCCTAACACACAACTGGTAGGAATCTTTGGCTTATTTACGTTCTCTTAGCCAACTGAACAGCAACCTTACACTTTTGCTTTTCATCGACAAGATGTCTCATACTATCCTGCCAACATCTTGCTTATGTGCTCGACCAACCACACTTTAGTTGCGCAAAACTACGTAACCAAGATAAACCATCGTTGTCCTCTTCAGTGTCGCACACAATGAAGAACAAGGTCTCTGTGAATCTTTCTGCTTTAATGCCAATTTGTCACGGGCTTACTTTTTTCAATAAGCCAATGTGGCGCGACGGTCCTTCCTTACTGTCGCAAGCCTACTTATCGCTCTGTCACGGGCATAGAATGCTTCGCAAACCCGCGATGCACCAAGCTGGTCAGCCTAACGGCCAAAGGCCACGTAACATCATTTCATGTGTTGAATCATTTTCATTGGCCCTGCGCACCACCCCGTGCGCAGCTGCCTAACGGAAGCTGATCAAGCACATTTTCAAATGCGCATTCCATGTAGTCAATGCTGCTTAGTGCATAACTGTCTCATATCAGCTATCACTTCTGAAAGAGGCACGAACTTTGCCTTAGTCTTGCGTGCCATGAAGCATCTTGCAGCTCCATACTCACGACATAGCAAAACCTCACCACTGAAGGAACAAGACCTTGCGACCCCTAGTTCGAAAATCAGTTGATGATTGAACACCATAGCGAAGAGCACCACCCAAACTCATTCGTCGGCGCCTAGGCATTCACTCTCCTAACTCCGAGTCATCATACTCGGTTGAAATCACCTAAGGTGATTTCTGGGAGAATTAGCCCTAACCCACACGTACCCCTGTGCATCCAACCGCTACGCATGAGAAATCTCTTGCAAGCCGAGAGGTTCTTAACCAAATCTCCAAAGGCAACATCCTCTGATCCGCTGGCACTGCTTAACCGAATAACGCTTCACGTCTTTGCCGCCACACAGCGATGCACTAACGACGATACCGATGCCTATCGCATGTCATGCTACCACCGCACATCACCGATCAAGCGAATGCATACCGCGCATTCCTACACTCTATGCATTTTTCACTCAATAGAGCTCCGCACTGCACATGCCTCATTCCGAAAGATCGGCCCGGGAGAGGTGCAGTACTATAGTATATGCCATAAGGGGACTAAGGATAGTCCGTATGAAAAAGGGGAACTAAGGATAGTCCAATATCGAAGAGGAAGGGGGAGCAACCATCTCTCCCACCTCTATTTAAGAGGGTTGGCCTTTCCCTTTTGCACATCCCAACAAGGACAACTATGCTTGTGGGTAGGGATGCACACGAGCCGAGCTTAAATTTTGGCTGTTGAAGCTCGTTTTGGCTCGAGCTGATTGCCTTTAATATATTTTTTTTAAGTTTTTTAAAATTGTGTCAAAATCCTTTTTGAAAGAAGGGAAGACAAGGGTATTTGAACTCACGCCACTTTCAAGAAAGACCAACAACCTACCCATTAAGGTAGGACCTTTCTTTATAACCATATTATGAACAAAATAATACATATATAAAGTCTAATTTCTTTATCTATGTGAGTCCTTAATCGGGCTTACCGAGCTAGACTGGTTGTTCAAGCTCGGCTCATTTACGTGTACCGAGCCTGAACCCTTGTTCAAGCTCGGCTCATTTATTTTTTTCGAACGAGTTTGAGCCGAGCTTAAATGGGTCCAGCCCGAGCTAGCTCGGCTCGTTGTGCATCCCTACTTGTGGGGGTCCATGTGAGCAGTAGTCTTGGGTTTTGTATACTATTAGGGTACAAAAATACCCTTGCTTTAAGAAAAAATTTCTGGCTTGTTAGGCTGCTTTATAGCTGCCATAAAAATCGTGAATATAACGTGAAAATTTAAAGTCAGGCGAGATTTTGAAAATCTCGTGATATAATCAGGATTATCGCGGTTCTTGTTTATATCGCGATAATATCGCGAGATTTTCAAAATCTCAATGATATTTGTGTGTGTGGATCAACTGGAAACATGTGAACTGAAGTGTGAATTAGGCATTTCTAACACTTTTTTTGCAAATCCGACCCTGCAGATGTGTTCGGTGTCATCCATTTGCTAGGCATCAACTATTGGATCATGCTTTTTCGACAAAGAAATGTGATTTTTGGATGCTTGAATATTTACAAAAATTCTAAGCCATCTATTTTCAAGCCTTAAATTTTTTTTCTTATGCATCACAATTATGTAGATTTCATAGGGCCCCTTTAAAACCAATCATGTAGATTACTTCTGTATGGACAGATTTAAGAAAAGAGAAACCCATGAAAATTTCGCTTCACACTCTAGTTCTCATATTCTAGTGGCCCTATATATATGTTGGTGGATGTGCACTTACATGCACCCATACTGGACTGTCCAATCAAATGATTGGATGGTCAAAAAATCTCTACAGATGTGATCTACATTCTCTTTAAAAAAACTTGGGTGCGGGGGTGCGGGGAGGATATATATAATTTTTAACAGTTTTAAGTTAACACTACGTGTATTTGTGTGAATTTATGTATTTATATATATATATATATATATAAATAAAAATAGACTTGATTAGGGTTAACCGAATCTACTTTTGGATAGAAATGGACCTCGGTTGACTTCAACTAACACAAAGGAAGCTGTGTCCAAGTGTCACACCCACCCGGGTGCGGTGCCATGTTAGAAGAGTCCGTGTGACATAGCTTTCCAGGTTTTTCAACTTAATCTAGATTATTGGCAGGTGTACCTTTTATACTCAAGGCAGGAAAAGCGTTAAACTCAAGGAAAGCAGAAATCCGCATTCAATTCAAGGATGTTCCTGGCAACATATTCAGAAGTATGATATTCATCATTCTTTATTCATTTATATGACTTTTAATCCTGATTTATCATTATTCTGTATGACTTTTATATCCATATTTTTTATCAGTCCTTGCTAAAAATATTGAAATTGGCATGAGTTCTAGGCACTTTAATTTGCTTAATGTTGCACACTCTTTGCTAGTCATGTACCTCAAATTGAAATTTAGCCATCATGCCAGTTTCATCTGTGGAGAGTGGCCTTATAGGTCTAAACCATAGTCACAAATATTGGTGGCTATATCTCGGCGAGGCTATTTCTCGTGATATTATAGGTTTGGTGATAAATCTTGGGGCTTAAAAAAAATAAAAAATAAAAATTAATAAGTAAGAAAATATCATGTTTAGACAAAAAATACATAAATAATAAAAGAAATAAGTAAAAAATGTAAAATAAAGAAAAAACATATTTAAAATGTAAAAAATAAATAAAAACAGTAAAACTAATTGATAATATTATGGGAATATCGAAATATTCTCGTGATAATATCGCGATATTTTACCTATATTATTATCGTTTTCTGAATTTACAACTATAATATAGCGATATTTTGAAAATATCGCCGATATTTGTGACTATGGTCTAAACTTTCCTTGTTCTTCCCTCACCTATTGCATCTTCACCTAATTCCACTTACAATTATGTTAGTAGAACTTTCATCAGACTACTTTTCATGTTAATGATGTAGCCTCAATTTTTTTCCCTTTGCAATGCAATTATTTTTCACTATTAGAGCAGTAGGTTACCTGACCAACTTCCTGTGAATTTTGGTTTGTGGTTGAGCTCAGGTTAGACCTTGACTGGAAATCAAAAGACGGCCTAACATAATCTAACACTTACTAAAGTCGAAGTTGGGGCAATCTAGTGCAAATTTAACTTGATTTATAAAAATAAAATAAAAAAGATATTTTTTGGTTAGAGTGTCTTACAAGAGAAGTGAAGAAAACATGAGTAGAACTAATCATACATAATATGATAAATAGATTCATAAGAAGATCGAATAGCTCTAGCTTCCAACAGGGAACACAAAATTACTGTTAAGAGTAAAGAATATATTCTATGGTGCAAAACTATGGAAAAAACAATAAAGAACCTCCCATGACATGGGACATGTGAAAAAACTATGCACCCTCACTGTCCTAAATCAGCGTATGAATTGACATTTATTAAGGATGATGGTATGAAGAGAAGTTTGTTGAGGAGACTATGAAAGTGAGGAGATGGGAATGACTTTCATGGAGTTGGCAAGTTGATCAATGGACGTCTATGGCTGTGTATGACCCATTAAGAACTATGCATAGATATAAGGTCGTTTCTGATGATGCTTAAAGTGTGTTTATACAGATCAATGCTTCTTGCATCCCACTACACCCAATGGATCTACTAGACATGTAGAAGCTTAGCTGTTCTACATCAATATGTTCTATTAACAAAGGAGAGAATGGAAGGAATTGGGAGAAGAAGGATCCCCCGTCCAGGGGACAGACATTGGAACTATAGTTACCACACCCATATCAATGTAATCTGTAGTATACTATATAACACCCTTACTGTATGGATGACTTATGATGTATATAGATGCTTGTTGGTAAGATGAGTGTTGTAGGCTCTGAATTTTAACACCAAAAATTTTGTAAAAACCTTAAATAGTGGATAATAGGTTTAAAATGTCATTGTGACCCACATTCTCTCATAATTTATGTGACATCAAGTGCAAACACTAGGATTGCAAGAAGGAACTGATGACAACTCAGAAAAACCTAACGATCTCTTGTGAAAACTACTAGAACATGGAAACATATCAGAAAACCTGAAAAAGCATGCCTCACAAAGAAATAATGTATTGAACACAAAAACAACAAAATCCTAAAATTGACTAAAGGGAAGAACAGGGAGAGCTATCCTGATTGCAGTTTTTTCTTTGTTCTTTTTTCGGTTTTTGGCGTTGGGGGAGGGGAGGGAGGGAAGGGTTGCATAGTTTAATTTGATGGATTGCTTATAGTATTTACTGTCTTCATCTGGTCATGTGGCACCAAATGAGACAAGAAACTGGGAATGAGACAAACTAAATGAACTTCATGACAGTCTTGATCCCACTGAAGAAGCACAGTGTGAATACTAATTTTTTTTCTTAGCACTAGAAGAGTTGCAAAGGGCAACATAACAGATAAACTGCAACCCAAGAGCAATGGACATTTATTCCTCTCAAGCACAGCTATGAATAAACACTTTTGGAGACAATAAACAGAATTTTTATCTTAACTGTCAATTTGCTTATGTTCTAATGCAATTTCTTCCATAGCTTCGTTCATGACCTTCATATCTTTGACTCTGTGCATGTACAACAGGTCAGAGTTTTCCTTTAGAATTTGGCAACCTTAGTCTATTTTTTTTATTTCATTCAATTTTGTCTTAAATTCTTGATAATTCAGGTTATGGAATTATCTTCTTCGTTTTATTTATTGATGCTTGCCTGATGCAGGAAAAAAGCAAGATAGAAATGAGTTTGTCATCCGACTCCAACCTTCTGAGGCCATGTACATGAAACTTACAGTAAGCTGTTCATCCTGAAAGTTTCATTATTGTATCAAAACCATGCATCATATTGGAGCTCATGTTTCTGTTATACGTGTGTTCTAGGATGTGAAATATTGAAGGGATGACTTTTTTTGGCTAGGAACCAAGGCTTCTATTCTGTTTATAATTGACAACCTGCTGCATTATCAAACTCTGTCTCATAATATATCTATTAGAATAATGTCATTTAATTGCTATGATATATAAATCTCTGTATACTATTATAGAAAGAATCCTGCCAATTCTCAGTTTACTGTGCTCAACATATATTGAATTTGAAGGTGCCTGTGTATCTCATATTTACTTTTTCATTTAACTTTATTAATTAGTTAATAGGGAAGATCAGGTGTATTTATGCAAATCATATTATCCATACCAGATCCTATTATGGATCTGAACGAACCTCATATGGACAAAATCTGGACCAGGGCCAAGGTCATCAATATAGATGGATCCTTCCAAATTGATACATCCTTATTTATGAATTTGTACATGTAGGCTGCATCAAGTAAACTTTACCTAGTTTGGATGTTCCTTTAATCCAGGTTCAAGTCTGACACTTTAAGAAAATAATGCTGATTGACCAATATCCATACCACTTGTATGTCTTCTATATAATTTTTAGAAAACCTCCTGAATGATATATGCTATTTTATATTCTTGTTGTCTGATCATGTATACATGAGAATATATTCAAACTTTGATTCGTGAATCTCGTACCATCTACCACTCTAAGTCATCCACCAACTTTTGTATCATTCAAACAAGGACTTGATAAGTTAAAATGCCATACTAACAAAATTACCCATTTGATCAGAAAAATCTTGTGGATGGGCCTATTTATCCAATGTATGACAGCTTCTAGTGATTGCTTGATGATGCTATTGATCTCTATGGCTGTCCAAATTAGAACTTTGTGGTTTTGTTTTCTTCCAATTCTATATCATACATATCATAAAGTAGATGTACTCGCTTGAAACACTTTAATAAGTTAAAAAAAACGATTTTAGCAATAGAACTTTGAAATGTTTAGAAACTATTTCACTGCATTTACTGATGGATTTATGTTGACATGCTAGGTCCAGATCAGGGTGTTGAACATTTCTTGTCAAAATTATTTGAAGCCTTTGGTATCTTAATTGTGTTGATGATTGCAGAAAGTGGCGATAAGGCAAGAATTGTGCTTGTCATACAATCTTGACTGCCTGTTCCGTCTGTGCAGGTTAAGCAGCCTGGACTGGAAATGTCAACTAGTCAGAGTGAGTTGGACTTATCTTACAGGCAACGTTATCAGGAGGTTGCAATTCCTGAGGCATATGAAAGGCTAATATTGGACACGTATGCTCAAAACTTCTATATTTATTTTATTTTCCATAGAACATTTACTGCTGCAAACCTTTATGGGCATCAAATGGTACAAACTGATTGCAAGTTTTAAACAACCTGGTTGCCTTGGTTAAGAAGATAGTAAGTGATGAGCTTGTCTCTTGCATCCTCTTTGGGTGGCTTAATATTAGTTAGGCATATGGTCACAAGCCATCATATCCATATACAATTTAAACTAGCGAGGACTTTCATGATAATCTTCTGTTCAGTGTTTCCGTTCTGCAATAACTTATTTTATTGTATAAAGAATTGTAATTATGGTTCAGTCATTATCCTGTGCTAGTTATATGTTTATTATACTTTCATTTGCATATGTTTGTCATGTTTGCTTCCATTTTCTTTCAACTACTTACCATGGGTGATGTTAAATTTAGAGACACGTGCATGAACACAAGAATGAGAGGAATATCTTAACATTCATGAATTTTAAAATGAGCAGGCATGCCAGCAAACATTATTAGTGCTTCACACCAATATTACTTAAAAAAAAAGTTTTGAAATGTACTGCATTTAAGATGCTTTGATGGCGGTGTTTGCTCAGTATATTTGTCAGATTGCTATTTAAGCCTTTGACTTCACGTTGAGATGTGGAAATTCATTGTGATACTTGCAGAATAAGAGGCGACCAGCAACATTTCGTCCGCAGGGATGAGTTAAAGGTAATCTATGCTCTTATTTTGATTTGGTAATGATTCTCAGGAAGGGTTAGTTCAGAAGCAGACAAATCTAATGGGTTTTCTCTTTCAGGCGGCCTGGGAGATATTTACTCCTTTGCTGCATAGAATTGATAATGGGGAATTCAAGCCAATTCCTTACAAAGTGGGAAGTCGGGGTCCAGATGAAGCAGATAAGCAACTTGAGAAGGCCGGTTACGTGCAGACTCGCGGCTATATCTGGGTACCACCAACTCTGTGATTAGTCGGTGTGTGTTTCCTTGTGCAAACATAGAACTCTTATGCAGACATGGAACTCATCTGGCTGCAAATGTATTTATAGATTCAGTTTGTTCAGTAGCACAAACACGTGTTGTTGTAGATGAAGCTCATTTTTGTATTTGTTTCCAACTTTATGCAACAGAATAAATAAACAGAGTTGAATAAGCTTTTTTCTGTTCAAGCCTAGTGATATTTATGTTGCCTTATCAAATTTCTAATAAATCCTACCACATCCAAGGCTGCTACGGTTTCTTTTTCTGTGATTCAGTGGCGTTTGATACCTTTTTTTGGTGTTAGATTTTCGTGTGCTTGTTTTTATCTGTTGCATGTACATGCCAAGAAGTTTGTTCGTGTATATGCATGTACATGTATCTAGTGTGTGAAATGCTTCCAGGCCAAATATATGAACTTTTGGAGTGATATATATATATATAGCTATGCAACAAATATTAGTGATGTTTTGAAAATATCAGCATATCTCGTTATTTTCCAAGGCACACATTATTGAAAAAGTGCGACATTTTCTACATGTCACCTATTTTGAAAGTACCATATTTTATCCCAATATTAACAAGATAAAAACAAATGTTTATATATATATATATATATATATATAGAGAGAGAGAGAGAGAGAGAGAGAGAGAGAGAGTAATGGGTTGGTGCTAAATGGTTTTTTTGTTTTATTTTTAAATTCTAACCGTACAGATGTGATCTATATACTTTGATTTTATAGGAATCAGCTCTTTTAAGTGTTCGGGTGAGTTTTTATAAGGTTCTAAAAATCAATGGTCCGAAATCTTTGTAAATTTTTAAGGCTCCAAATATCATTTTTTTCATCGAAAACACATGATCCAGGTGTAGATTCCTCGTAAATCAACTATGCCCAACACATTTATAGGGTTGAAACTGCAAAAAATTACGGAAAAAAGCAGGAAAACCCATTTAACACATATCATTTAGCATATTTCGATTAGCACCTACTCATTACTAATATACATAGGTGGCAGCTGCAACGGTCTAAGATTTTCATAAATATTCAAGGCTTAAAAAATCATATTATTTATTGAAAAAACACAATCCTTAGGTACGCAGCTACCTAGGGAACTCTGCTGGCCATCCATCACAGCCTTGATGGATGACAAAAAAATGTTAAAATGCTCTTTTTTTGCATTTCAGACCCTTTAGCGATGTTTTGACACTGTCGCTAAAGGTCCCAATGAAAAATGAAACCTTTAGAGATGGTCAAAATACTGCCACTAAAGGCCCAGTTTTTCTCTGGGGCATTTAGTGACAGTATTTTGACCACCACTAAAGGTCCCATTTTTCGCTGGAACCTTTAGTAACAGTCAAAACTATTGCTAAAGGGTCTAAAACATGAAAAAGCGCATTTTAGCATCTTTTTTTGCTTTTCTTTTTTGCCGTCCATCAAGGCTGCGATGGATGGTCACTGTATTTTCCCTGATAGCTGCTCACCTAAGGGTTGCACAACTACCACTTTATATATGTATATATATATATATATATATATATATATATATATATAGAGAGAGAGAGAGAGAGAGTAATGGGTCTCTGCTAAACCACATTGGTACTAAATAGGAGTTAAAGCACGTAGCTGGACATAACAAGAGCACAACAGGTGATGCAGCCGTATTGGAGAAGGCGTGAAACAATGGCCACCGTGAAACAGTGGCTGACCTTTTTATTAAACTCAACAAAGATTTCACTAACAGAAGGAATTTCAATAACAATTAAAGAATGAAAATAAAGAAGACGATGGGCAGAAAGAAAAAAAACAAGAAAACTGCAGAAGATAGAAGACGGCTGGAGTTTCAATATTCTCTGCCTTCACGCAACCCTAGACAGGGCTTCTTAAAGACTGTTTGCTGGACCGGGTCGTGGGTCCAGATTTGGATCCGACCCACGACCCGGGTCAGTATCTCTTTGCAGCTGGTTCTGGGGCGTGCGAGCTCCACCACGCCTGACACAGGTGCGCAGGGGTACCTCCCTGCGTCGTGGCTCCGTCCCTGCAAGTGAGTCATATTCACGGGGTCCTTCATCTGCCCTATGTGGTGGATCGAGTGGCACGATGGGCCCAATTGGGTCCTGCCCTGCATCATTCTCCCCTGGTTGGGAAGAAGTCGGCTCTGTCGACTTGTTGTTGCCACAGTAAGCATATAGATCAGCCACGTTGAAAATAAGGAAAATATGTCAATCATCGGGCAGCTCAAGGAGGTAAGCATTCGAACCCAATCGTTGAAGGATCCTAAAAGGGCCATACTTCTTAGGACTTAATTTGCTATAGGTGCCTACAGGAAAACGCTCTGGACGCAGATACACCCAGACGAGTTGACCGACCTCGAACTGGACATCACGACGACTCTGATCTATGAAAGCTTTGTAGGTCTCATAACTTTCAACAAGTTTGGCCCGAACTTGTCTGTGAACGTCACACATATACTCAACGGCATCAAAGGCATCCGGAGCTGGAGCTGAGAGATCTGATACAGGGGCTAGGTCAACGACATGGGTGGGAGACCGACCATACACTACTTGGAACGGAGATTTACCAGTAGAACGGTTAACAGAGTTGTTATAGGCGAACTCGGCTTGGGGCAATACGAGATCCCAAGTTTTGACATTTTCGCCCACTAGACTCCGTAACAAATTTCCTAATGTGCGGTTCACGACTTCGGTTTGGCCATCAGTCTGGGGATGATATGCACTACTGAACTGAAGCTTAGTTTTCAACAGGGCCCATAACGATTTCCAAAAGTGGCTCATAAAACGCGTGTCGCAATCGGAAGTGATTGTATGAGGTAGACCGTGGAAACGGGCAACATCCTTGAAGTAATATGAGGCGACTAAAGAGGCATCGGTGGTGCGCTTGCATGGAACAAAGATAGCCATTTTGGAGAACCGGTCAACAACTACTAAAATGGAATCAAAACGACGTGGTGTGCGGGGAAGGCCCACGATAAAATCCATGGATACATGCTCCCACGGTCGTTCAGGAATGGGTAACGGGGTGTATAGACCACTATTCTGACGATGACCCTTGGACACTTGACACACATGACAGCCTTGGATAAACTTGACAACATCTTTGCGCATTTTGGGCCAAAAGTATCGTTCATCTAATAGAGCGAACGTCTTATCATGCCCGAAATGCCCTGCTAACCCTCCTTCATATAATTCAGAAATCAACTGAAGTCTAAGGGAGAAATTGGGTACACATAATTGGTTACCACGGAAGAGGTAACCATTATGAATACAAAAACGGGGGTCGAGGTTGCGATCTGAAGAGGTGCACCCTTCCCAGACTTTGTGAAAATCAGGGTCCGTAGGGTACAACTCTTTGCATTGCTCAAAACCAATGACCTGCACCGACATAGTCATCAGAAGGCTGTTCTTCCTACTAAGAGCGTCAGCCACCTTGTTCAGGGTACCCGATTGATGCCGAAGCGAAAAGGTGTACTCCTGCAAGAAGCTAACCCACTTGGCATGACGAGCACTCAACTTTTTCTGACTGTTCAGGTACTTCAATGCCTCATGGTCCGTGTACAAGACAAATTCCTTATAAATGAGATAATGCCTCCAATAACGAAGGGCTTGTACAACGGCATAGAACTCGACATCGTAAGTAGAGTATTGGCACCTGGCCTGAGTGAGTTTCTCGCTAAAGAAGGCGACAGGCCTACGATTCTGACTCAAGACGACGCCAATCCCCACTTTAGAGGCATCACATTCAACCTCAAAGACTGCACTAAAATCTGGGAGGGCTAAGACAGGAGCACTGGTCATTTTGTCCTTGATGATCGTAAAGGCTTTGCTAGCCGCTGGCGTCCAATGAAAGCTAGTACCTTTTAGGCACTCCATGATGGGGGCCATAAGGGTACTAAAATTTCTCACGAAACATCGGTAAAAGGTGGCTAACCCGTGGAAACTACGGATTTCTCCTATAGTCTTTGGGGTAGGCTAATCGACAATCGCTCGGACTTTAGCAGGGTCTGCCTTGACGCCATCGGAAGACACAATAAACCCTAAGAACACGACACTGGATGTCATAAACTCACACTTCTTGGCATTGGCATACAATTTTTCCTTTCTCAAAATATCTAAGACTTGACGCAGGTGACTCAAATGATCAGACAATGAAGAACTATAGACCAGGATGTCGTCAAAGTAGACGACAACAAACTTCCCAAGACACGGACGCAAGACTTGGGTCATCATGTTCATGAAGGTACTGGGGGCATTAGACAACCCAAACGGCATGACTAACCACTCGTACAATCCATCACGTGTCTTAAATGTCGTTTTCCACTCGTCTCCTTCGCGTATACGAATCTGATGATATCCGCTTTTTAAATCAATTTTAGAGAAAATGGAGGCACCGGATAACATATCAAACATATCATCTAAACGAGGAATGGGAAAACGGTATTTGACTGTGATGCGATTGATCACACGACTATCGACACACATGCGCATGGACCTATCTTTCTTAGGAGTGAGTAAGGCAGGCACGGCACAAGGACTAACACTCTCACGAATGAAACCCTTTTGCAGTAGTTCCTGAACCTGTCTTAACAACTCAGTGTGCTCGGAGGGGTTCATGCGATAAGCGGGAAGATTGGGTAGACTCGACCCGGGCACAAAATCAATAGCATGCTGAACCACCCTTGTTGAAGGTAATCCATCAGGAAGGTCATCTGGCATAACGTCGCGGAATTCCTCGAGAAGAGGGGCAACGTCCGTGAGAATGGACACAGACGAACTCATCACTGGCTTAGCCACCAGGGCATAACAATATCCATCTTCCTGGCAGTGGTCCAGGAAAAGCCGGTACGAGAGACCTGCGAGTCGGGGGACTCGCTCAGGTTTATCCACTGTGGGGAAACCCGTCTCCCGGATAGGGAGAAGGACGATCTTATGGCCGTTAAAGATGAAAGAGTAAGTGTTCTTGCGGCCATCGTGAATGGTCTGGCGATCAAACTGCCAGGGACGTCCCAAAAGAATGTGACACGCATGCATAGGGGCCACATCACACCACACCTCATCGTGGTAGTGTTCTCCCATGGCAAACCGGACTAAGCAACGCTGAGTGATGGGAACCTCATTTCCTTTCTTGAACCAGGCCATCTTATAGGGTTGGGACAACTTTTCGGTGTTGAGTTTCAAGGTAGACACCACACTCTCAAACACCATGTTCTCACATGCTCCGGTGTCAATGATGACATCACAAGCGTGACCCTCACAGTTGCACCGGGTCCTAAAAATGTTATTCCTTAGCCATTTGGATGGAGCCGATTCTCGGGGTGTGGTCAACACATGACGGATGGACAACAAACTTTCGACGTTGCTGTCGAACTCTATAACTCCCCTCTCATCCTCAACCTCAACTAATGAATTGTCATCACTATCACTCTCACTTGCAGACTCGACAATCCCTTCAACCAGATGGGTGTTCTTGCTCATGGTCGGACACTTGGACGCGACATGTCCTAACTCTTGACACCTAAAACAACGAAGGGTCAACTCAGTAGGTTTGGCTTTGGACCGGGTGTGGAAAGCTGGACCTGACTGGTCAGGTTTGCTAAGGTCTGTCCTAGGTTTTGAATCACTAGGGGAGCTTGCTCCCCGGGTTGGGAAACTGGGCTTGGGTCGGCTGGAGGCCTCATTACGGGTTGTCTGATATTCCTGCCTCCGCTTCAGCTTGTCCTCGATGTTCATGGCATAACTGCTGGCTTGATCTAATGTTTCGACTGTGACACAACTAAAATCATCAGAGATAGCAGGGCGGAGACCCGAAATGTACCTCGTGACCTGCTGACGAGCCGTTTCCTCGATCTGCACACGCAGGGAAAGATGATGGAACTCCGCGGTGTACTCGGCTACAGTTCGGGAACCTTGGCGCAGGGTCAGGTATTCCTTGTAGGCTCGCTCAGCGTGATCCGAAGGCACGAACTTTGACTGCATCAGTCTTTGCATTTCCTCCCACGACTGTACGCGCTCTAATCCCTGCCGCTCCCTTGATCGTTGTAGCTCCACCCACCATGTATGTGCTAGGCCTCTCAATCGTGTAGAAGCTAACGAGACACGGCGATGTTCAGCAACTGTGTGATAATCGAAGAAGAACTGTACTGCATAAGACCAGTCGAAAAACTGTTCCGTGTCGAATCGTCCCGCAAACTCCGGAAGATCCAATTTCACGCCATAGGTGGAGGAATGGTCTGGTGGTCTCTGTTGTCGCGGCTCCACTATTCCTGCGGGATGCTCGTTCCAGAAAAGGTCGCCGTCCCATGCTGCTTCATTGCCCGTATGGCGGTATTGTTCGCCGGGATGCTGGTGCTGTCGACCTCTCCCGATGGGGGGTCGGCGGTCGGGGCGCGCCGGTTCCTGCTGACATTGCCTCGGTCGGGTTTGCCCGTGGGCGGGCACCATCTGCGGCCGGTATTGTGGTACTGGAATGACGGGAAGTCCAAGGTTTGGGGGAGGGTTCGGTTGAGGTTCTGGTTCCGGACGGGTAGAATTGGTATGATATGGTTGTGGGTTAGGAGTATGGAGTTGGGCCAGATACTGGATTGGGTTTTGGGTCAAGTTTGGGTAACCAGGTTGGTTTGGGTTTGAGTATGGGTATGGGGCTTGATGGGTATATGGATGGGTTGACTCGCCCGATGGGATGTGGTTCGGGTCCACTCCTACACTACTCGTCGGACCCAGATATGGATGGGAAGGATCGAGGTTCGAGTTTTGGGGATAATAGTCTTGGTCTGAACTCGATCCCCGATCCAATAGATTATGGGTCTGGTTTTGACCCAGCTCAAATCCAAACTGGAGCTCCGTCCGGGTCCGATATGGGCTAGGGTCGGCATGAGATCTACTTTGTAGGTCAAAATTATTGGGTTGGTTTTGGTGCGGGGTTGCCCGCGCACCTAAACCAACTAGGTAGGTTGGGTACGGGTGGCCTAGCCCCAAACCCGCTCCTTGGGACCCAAGGGTCGGTCCCAATGAAACGGGCCTGTGCCCTGTTTGAACAAAACCCGAGTTGGACCCTCTGATATCAGGTCCCTCCAAATGGGTCTGGCCCGCTCCCGCTCGTAGAGGTACCATTTCGGAGCTTCTCCGTGCGGGATCGGGAGGGGGAAATGGTTCTCCCCTGATTCGGACAGACGAACCCGGGTCTATAACTGGGCCCAGCGTGACGCTGGGGCCCTATCGACCCAGGTTCAAGTGCTGCGCCTCGTGCGTGGTGCCCGGCCATGAGTCTGGACCTGTAGGTGGGCCCAGCGTAAAGCTGGGACCCTGCAGGCTTGGGTCGACCTGCAGCATAGCCCCAGGCACGCGCGACCACTCGCTGGGCCCAGCAGGTGTCTCCTGCACACGGCTGGGGTCCTGCAAGGTCGGTCCTACCTGTGAACCCCACGCAGGGGGGCGCGGCTTGGACGATGGGGCTGTTAACAGGGGGTTGCTGCTCATCGGGGCTCCCTGGTGTTGCTGGCAAGTACCCGGATTAGGGATCTGCATTGGTGCCGTTAGGAGCGAAGAAACAGTGTTGTGCTGGAGTTGGGTCGACGGACAGTTCGAAGGCTGAACAGGGTTCACGCCTGTCGCTACGCCACCCACCCGATCTGTGCCTGCGACTAGGGGTTGCGGCTCGGATGCTTCAAGAGCCACCAGTCGATCATTGAAGCCATCCATTCTCTTCGATAGGCTGGCAACATCCCTGCTCATCCGCAACACATTTTCTTGGATTTTTGTAAGTACATCCATCACACGCAGCATCGGGTCTTCGTTGCGAGCCTCCTCACGTTCCTCGCTGCGTACCGGATCGGTCCCTGCTTCAATAGCCATGTCGCTGGTGAAGAAAAGGGTGCGGCTCTGATACCACTTTGATGCAGCCGTATTGGAGAAGGCGTGAAACAATGGCCACCGTGAAACAGTGGCTGACCTTTTTATTAAACTCAACAAAGATTTCACTAACAGAAGGAATTTCAATAACAATTAAAGAATGAAAATAAAGAAGACGATGGGCAGAAAGAAAAAAAACAGGAAAACTGCAGAAGATAGAAGACGGCTGAAGTTTCAATATTCTCTGCCTTCACGCAACCCTAGACAGGGCTTCTTAAAGACTGTTTGCTGGACTGGGTCGTGGGTCCAGATTTGGATCCGACCCACGACCCGGGTCAGTATCTCTTTGCAGCTGGTTCTGGGGCGTGCGAGCTCCACCACGCCTGACGTAGGTGCGCAGGGTACCTCCCTGCGTCGTGGCTCCGTCCCTGCAAGTGAGTCATATTCACGGGGTTCTTCATCTGCCCTATGTGGTGGATCGAGTGGCACGATGGGCCCAATCGGGTCCTGCCCTGCATCAACAGGGCAACAGAGTGCGGCTGGGATGCTGCAAATAGAGGTCTGCCCAGCCCCAGTCTGCTGCTGCTCTTGAGGCGCACAGCAGCACTGCACCCTGTTGGGTGCGACAGGCTGAGGTCAGCCCGATCCAACCGTCCTCCTCTTTGTCTGGGTGACCAGCAGGGCATGCCACCCTGCTGGTCCACTGCCAACCACGGCCTGTAGAGGGCTGCAGGCCTGATAGAGTCTGCCGCAGCCCATTCAATATATATATATATATATATATATATATATATATATATATATATGTGTGTGTGTGTGTGTGTGTGTGTGTGAGAGAGAGAGAGAGAGAGAGGGAAAGAGATAACAGAAAAATAAAATATATAGATATATATAATATGATTGTGAGTGTACCTCCCATCCGTAACGGGCACACGGTCTGACCGAAGGTGGTTCGTCACAGCTCAGTCTGTATATATATATATGCCGTCAAACCAAACTATTTATTCAATTCTCAACACTTTTAATGTGCATGAAACACCAACCCTTAAGTATGATTATTCAATGTCCAAGGTCTTAAGTTTGCACATTTCAGTTACACATGATCCGAAATATGTTGTTCTATTCAGCAAGTCATTGAAATGCACCTATTTCATTGTTTTGGCCACCATTTCATGGGAAATATGTACATGGACATGTTTTCACAAAAGTTGCATACTTTATTATTTGTGTTGTGTTGCGTAATACATAAAATTGATAATTGTACTTTTTATTTTGCATGTAAAAGAAACCTTATTCTATTAGTTACATGATTTTTATATATTCTATTACAATGATTTCTTGATGGATATGTTACAGGAAAGGCATACAAATGAGCATGAGGTTCCGCAAAACCTTTTAAGGTGTCACACGAGCACTTATGATATTTTGTGTGCATTACAAACTCTGTAGTATGGTTCAGTGGGTTATTTCGTACACTTGTGCATTTACCCAGGACTGGGCATATGGGTTGAAAAAGACCAATGGGGTACAATGTGTACACCCAAATTATTCAATTAAATAACTACATGGGCATAAACCTAAGTAAATGCTTGGCCAGTTTAAACGTACTAGGGCATTCTTTCGGTACTCGTTGGTTTAAATGTACCACGAGCTCACAGGATGGGGGATCTGAACGTACCAAATAAAAATATAATTGTTCATGACTACCTCTTTTGTGTAGTATGTATTCTTTCCTTACAAGCAAGTTTTGTGTGTACCCCAGAGTGGTACTTGGGTTCTCGAAACCCTGGTTTGTCCAAAAAAGGATTGTACAGGTAACCTGAATAAATTATATTAAAAAGAAAAGAAATGGATTCCCATCTAGTGTTGGTCTACCTTAGAGAGGGTAGATTGTAACGACCCAAACTCCGACTCGTTAAAAAGTGGTACAAATTTTTTTAAACAATTATGGAAACAATCCCAGAGACCCGAGACCTTACAGTCATAACCACATCTACAACCACAAGGGATCTTACACTACCATTACCGAAAGCAATCTAATTTTATTCAATAAAATATGAAATGTTTAGAGACGCGAACATGAGCAATAATAACAATCACAATAACAAAAATAAATAGTCTCAAAAGTGGAGCCCCTCTATCCAAACTGAACATTGTCTAGCAGTTATGTAAATCTCGTAACTTTCTAGAATAGCAACTCTCATCACTGAGTTTCAGCAACTGTGAAAAACACAAAAAATAGGGTGTCGAAATGCAAGATCCAGAGTATGAATCCCTCTATCAACTCAAATAAGAATAAGAGAATACAAATAAGATTTATGTAGTATAATAGATAAAATATAACAACTATCTCATGCTTCAATTGATCATTAATGCATTCTAAGAACAAGAATTATGTAATCAGGAACCTCATATTTCAGAAAAACAATAATGTTGCATGATGTAATACAGAACAGTAAAATGTATGGATTCAATGCACATGCATGAATAACTTATTAAGTTATTGTCAGAGTTTTCTTTATGTATGCATGTCCCTATTTAATTCACACATTTTTGTTTCTCTTTTTATTATCATAACCTGCAGATACTCAAAATGGGTAAATAATTTCAGAGTTTAAGTTGGATCCTTAGTTGTAGCTTAACACACAAATTGGTATTTTAGTACTAGGTTTCCTACTTAGCCCTCGACCGACTTTAGGATTCAGCGTCATTCATCAGAACATTAGAATTCAACATCTAATGTCGGAACATTAGGAAAATCAACATCTATTAATGTCACATTCTTTGTATACCAATGACTACAGTTATGTCTACACACCACCCTCAAACAAAGTGACAGAATCTCTTTAAAATCGTAGTCGGGAGGTAAACCACCTAGTTGAGTTCAGGGGCATAATTGCACACAGGGTTTTAGTATCCTCACGGTTCCCCAAAACTGTAGTCCAGGATTCCCACACTAGAAAAAAAAGACATCCAGAAAAACATTAATTACACTATTTTCTCATTTATCTTTTCATTTAAATAATAATTTATTTCAATTATTTGTTTTGCAATTCAGCATGCACAAGCCAAACATTCATTTCGCAATTCAACATGTGAAACTCATCACGGACCACAGCCCATTATCACATGAAACAGTACAATTAGTTTAAAATATTAAGTTGATTTCTCTGATGCATAAACTAAATATGAAGCAACATCTGCTCAAGGCCCACACGACGTACAGTGGTTCATTGTTGACCACTGATGCATCAAATGCAAAAACCATGGTGAACATGTAATTTATGCAACCATTATGCATGCTCACAAATGCATTTACTTTCATACACATTAAGAGGGTACATGTTTAGATAAATTCATAAGCATATGATCATAGGTTTGGAAATACACATCTTATTCCACAGGATTTGTGTCGTGTATTTCATTCTAACTTGTGCATGCCTATGTTAATGCTTCATAAGCTACTTTCAAGAATTCAGCCATCAGAATTATGCATATTTATACCATGAAAATTTTGCACGTATGTAGTGTCTCATATGACATTAAGCCATGTACAAGCATGATGACACTTTGTGGCACATGAGTATGCATGCAAAGGTATGTATAGCGAATGTATCGAAGCATGCCTGTCAGCCTAAATCTTGCATCATATATATCACAATTTTTGTCACCATATCACACATATGCATGCCTAATCTATAAGAAAATATGTGTTCTGGTCACCTAACAACCGGCCTGACATAATACATAAAACATCAATCATGTATACAACTAACATCCAACTTATGTGTGTAAATTTGAACCTCTAAAATCTAAGCATATGTAACGTGTAAATCTAGACAATGATAATACATTAAAGCAGAATCTTATACATGCTTAAATTTGTGTATTTGTGTGCACAAGCTGAGTGTTTATCACATCAAAAAGCTAAACATATAACAAAGAAAATTTGAATGTTTTAACCTGCAAAAATCAGCATATGAACTTTTTTTTACATGCATAACTCTGGAAACATTAACAGGCAGCCAAATATGTAGATATACATATTTTTTTTGTTAAAATGGTTCTGCCCAGCCAACTTTGGTCGGCTGGCACGGCCTGACAGACCCTATTCAGCCCAGCCAAACACAGTTTGGCTTGGCCTAAATAGGCCTCTATATTTGCCCAGCCGAAACTCCTTTTGGTTGGGTTTGATAAGTCCGTTGTTTGCCAAAAAAGGTAACATACCTATATGAAATTCCACTAGAGGGGGGGGGTGAATAGTGAAATATGATTTTAAACGATAAAATAAAATAATTAAGCAATAAGGCACAACACATAAAACACAGAAGTTATACTGGTTCGGTCAATATCCAGACCTACATCCAGTCCCCAAGCAAACCACTTGAGATTCCACTATAACATCTGAGTTACCAGATAAATAGTATAACACCCTCTTCCCAAGAGGTCTTCTTCTCTCAACAGAGAAGGGGCACACCCTCTTCCCAAGAGGTCTTCTTCTCTCAACAGAGAAGGGCAACACCCTCTTTCACAGAGGTCTACTTCTTTAAACAAAGAAGGAATACAGTGAATAACAGAGTTACAATACTTCCTATAGAACCTTCAGAATGATATGAATGCACGAATGAAGGATTCTAAGAATGTTCTGTTTGTCACTCAGAGGATACTCTTTGTCAAAGAGCTGGACTTGACTTTTTCTCTTTTATTCCTTTTTCTTTTTCTCTTTCTTTTTCAAGGCTCTCTTTTCAAATCACGAATAGAAATTTTTCTCTTTGTAAGCTCACACGTCTATTCCATTCCTCTTGTTTGAATAGTTTATGTGTGTGTGTTTATATAGCTTATAAAAAGTAGTCGTTACATTTTGGAATTGTAACTTTTTGAAATGTGAAATGTTAGGTCATTTCAAAACCATCTTTTAGAGAAGTTCGAGAATGCCTTTTTCCATAAAGGTGAAATAGAGGGTACACTAGTCGTTGTATTGTTTTAGGTAAAACATATTTTTATGTAAAAAGTCTATTTCTTATAATAGTACATTTGAACGTTGGGTTGTAGTTTTGTCTTTATTCTAATTAATGATTTGAGGTACATTAGTACTTCTTTACTTTAAATGAGTGCTTTGAGATATTTATTTGTACATAGTCATGTCAAGTGTATTCTTTATGTAGTATATTTCAAAGTCTCCAGAGAGAATGAGGACCAAAAAGAAGGTCGACATTCTTTGGGAAGGATATTTAGAAAGGATTTGTTACAGAAGGCATTTAATGCTTTGTAGAGAGAATGATGACTTCAAGTAAGTCGACATTCTATGGTTATGAGAAAAAGGTAACTAGAGTCCTTTTAAAAACATATTTAATTTGTTTTTCTTATGTGTAGCCGATTTATGTTTTTGTCTTCTTCTTGTATTAAGAAATATTTCATTAAAGAAGATAACTAAAGTCTTTTCAAAAACATATTTTATTTGTTTTTCTTATGTAGTCGATTTTATGTTTTTGTCTTCTTCCTATAAAAAAACATTTCATTAAAGAAGATAACTAAAGTCTTTTCAAAAACATATTTTATTTGTTTTTCTTATGTAGCCGATTTTATGTTTTTGTCTTTTTCCTACATTCCTTTTTCATGTTGTCTTGTATATAGTGTAAGGTACAATGACAAAATGTCTTTTTCATAAAAGGTTGTAAGAAGGTACAATTATTATATGACAAAATATCTTTTTCATAAAAGGTTGTAAGAAGGTACACTTATTGGTTTTCAAAAAAAGAAGCTTTTTGAAACTATCGTATACTTTTATGATATAGTATGTATGAATGAGTATGTAATATGCAATATGCAAGTTCCTGAAGGTTCTGTTACATATGACTCTAAAGAAGAAAAAAATCTTCATCTTGAGGTAGCCGATTTCTTCATTTGAACTTTAGGAAAGCATGGCTCATCAAGCTTTTTCTTCAAGGAGTATGATTGCACCATAGTTGTACTTGAACAGGAAGTCTCCATCCTTATTGGGTGAGATATCCTTGCATCAAATACTCGTTAGATTTAAGGCAAAACATATTCAGTCATAATATAACATTATTTCAAGAGAACATATTATCATATCATATAAAATCAAATAAGACAGTGTATCATATTATGTGACATCAAAACCGAGTTTCTCAACACTATATATATATATATATATATATATATATATATATATATATATATATATATATTCTTTAACAGGATTCCAGCCAAACCCAATTTGGCTGGACTTGATAGGATGTCAAACAGCCTCAGCTGACAATGGTTCGACTCGAACTAGCCATCACCATCTGGCCCAGCTGAACCGAGTTTGGCTGGGCCTGACAGGCCCTATAACTTCCCAACCGAACTGGGTTCAACTGGACCTAACAGGCTCAGCAGTTCCCCAGTTGAACCCAGTTCAGTTGGGTTGCGAAAAAATGCTATATGATAACCAAGAATATCTTTTATCACGTATATGTGGTTTTTTTTACTTGCATGCACCTGGCCTATCCGAATCCAGTTCGGCTCGGTCTGTGCCCTGCTAAGACTTACCCAGCCAATACAGTAGGCAGGATCCAGTCGCATGCATATGCCTAGCCAAAACTCAGGGTTCGGTTGGGCCTGATAAAAAATATATATCATAAAAGAAAAAGAATTTGTTTTTAATACATGAACTTGCATGCGATATGCTTTGACATCCCATGATCTAAACTTGCACAAAAATAGAAATATGTAAAGAGTTGAACTATGGCAGTATGATACATCTCAGTATATATAAATCCCAAATTTAACGTTTGTTATGCATTGAACCACAACATTAGAAATAATAAATTTATTTTGTATTCAATGACAATCCTACAAATTACCCATTTAGCATTCACTATGCATTGCACATAAACTCTAGAAAATTACAGATTCATTATACATTGAATGAGAACTTTGTAATGTATCAAGTTAGCATTCACTATGCATTGCATATTATTTCTATAAATTACAGATTCATTATACACACATTTTTTTATATTAATCTTACCCTACAGTAGATCTGGGCCAGATCTACGTATGGCAGCCATGGTCGATTTGTTTCAAACTGCATCATGCGTATGTATGTCAGACCAGTCCAGATTGGCCCACACTACGTATGGTTGATCTGTGCAAATCTGTTTTCTTGTAAAAGTGGATAGATCTGCATACAATTTCATATATTCAAATTTCTTTTTTTTCAGATTTTACTTTCATGAAATAGGAATCTATAACGAGATATTAAAGGAGAATGAATCGGATTTATACTTCGTAGAATCTGATTTACATCTTCGTTTTCTCATTTGAGAAGAGAGAAGGACCCGTACCTTTTTCGAGATGTGAAAAAATCCCACTTTCTTCTTTCTCTCTTCTTCTTTTTCTTCTCTCTCTCTCTCTCCCTCTCTTTCTTTTCCCTTTTTTTCTTTTTATTGAGGAAGCCCCTAGAGGTGACACCCCTCTAGGGTTTCCCCATATGGTGGGCTAGAAATAGAGTCTCACTCTATCTCCAAATCCCACCTTCCCTGTTTTTCCTCAACCATTTTTGTTAACTTTTTCAAACCTTTTTTACTACTTTTCCTTTTTCACTAATTGCTCTTCTTTATCCATTTTTACTTACCTTTTCTCTCCTCATTCCATGGTTAGGGTAGAATCTTCTCAAGAATAACCATAAGGTAAGTATTGTAATTTGGAATTAATACTTATTAACTAATAAATCAATTATTTATGACTTATTTCTTACTAAATACGCATCCAGAAGCTTACAGAGCGTATCTTATCCATCTGGGGGCCTTTTTAACTTTAAATTTAATATAAAAATGAATTTGCAGCTATATCATTATTGGTTATGGGTTGGATCTGAATCCAAGATCTAAATCTATATCCAAACCCCATTTGGATCTTGGGTTGGATCAAATCCTAATTAATTATGGGTCTTGGACGTAGTCCAGATCCATGTTAATTTGGATCAAAGACATTGGATCAAACCCAATCCAAATCTGGACCCATCCCATCAAAGCAGTCCCTTTTTGAAAAAAAATGATTTTCTGGCCAACCGTAGCTCGGATTGGGAAGAGTAAAATATTGTTGGACTCAGGATTCCAAGTGCATCCAATGGCACATACTTTGAATTTCTCTTCCTAAGTTCACCCAAATTTAACCCAAATTTTGCTCGAAATTTGCTTGAATTTAAAGGTCAGAAATAAAACTTTTTCATACCTTTTAATCGGCTCATTTAGACCTTGTCGATGAGACCTGGGTCGATTCCAAACTCAAAGAACATAGGCCTATTATCGAGGTTTACCTGACTTTTCTTCTATACTTAGCCAAATTTTTGAAAAAACTCAAATTCAACTAAGTATAAGAATACAAGATATTACACCCCTACACTCTTAAAAGAATTTCATCCACGAAATTAGAACGTACTGAATAAGTGTGGGTAGTGTTGACGCATATCCGCTTCTGGCTTCTAGATGCACTCGTCCAGCCCGTGATGCTGCCAATGCACTTTCATGAACAGGATCGTCCTATTGCATAGTGCCCTCTCTTGGTGGTCCACAATCTTCATCGGTCTCTCCTCTGTCACTTTCACAGGGTCAGACACGTACTTCCTTAACATCAAGATATGAAAGACATTATGGATCTGCGAAAACTGAGGAGGAAGTGTTACTCGGTATACGGTCTCCCCAACACACTCAAGGATCTCAAAGAGTCCCACATACTAAGGACTCAACTTCCCCTTCTTTTTGAACCTCAAGACACTCTTCATAGGCGAGATTCATACAAACATGTGATCGCCGACATCAAAGTTGAGCTCCCTACACCGCTGGTCAGCATAGCTCTTCTGCCTATTCTGCGCTGCAACCAACTTATGTTGGATCAAACGCACCTTATCAATGTAGTGTTGGATGACCTCTGAAGACTCTACCTTTCTTACTCCAACCTCATCCCAGCACATTGAGGATCTGCATGGTCTGCCATACAGAACTTCGTACGGGGCCATGCTAATACTAGCATGATAGCTATTGTTGTACAAGAACTCTACCATCTTCACATGTTTGTCCTAGTCTCCTGTCCAATCCAAAGCGCACTCTCTTAACATGTCTTCGAGTGTCTGTATCGTACGCTCCGACTGTCCGTCAGTCTATGGATGAAACATCATGCTAAACTTCAACGCAGTACCAAGGGCTTTCTGCAATTGGTGCAAGAATCGAGACATAAATCGAGGGTCTTGATCTGACAATATAGATCGTGGCACTCCATGAAGTCTGACTATCTTATCCACGTAAAGCTCAACTAAGCTCTGGTTGATCCTGGTCGTCAGGAAGTGGGCATTCTTCGTTAGTTTGTCCACTATCACCCATAGGGCATTGTGTTGTCTACAGGTCCTTGGCAACCCTACGATGAAATCCATCGAAATATCGTCTCACTTCCACTTTGTAATGTTTAGTGGTTGTAGAAGTCCTCCAGGTTTCTGGTGCTCAATCTTCACTTGATGACAAGTGAGACACCGAGACACGAACTCAGTGATACCCCACTTCATCCCATTCTACCAATAAGTCCTATTAAGATCCTTGAACATTTTGGTAGAACCAGGGTGAACCGAATATCGAGACCTATGGGCTTCAGTCATCAGCTCCTCCTGTAGTACCTTCGGGATCCACCATCTGTCTCCAAACATGATGGTCCTGCCCTCCTCATGATGAAATTCGGCATCTAGCTTCTGGGCACTCACGCATAACTTCTCAAAATCTGGATCAACAGACTAGAGCTCCTCAATCCGATCTATGATCTCTGATCGTGCCTACATCCCCGCACAAATGATATGTCCTGAGTCATCCATAAAAAGTTTGCCATCTGACAAACTCCTCGACCAGATCCCAACTACGTCGTATCAGACTTATAACTGATCCTTTGGCCTATACGCCAAAGAAAGCAAATGTTGGGAGATGTGTGTGTTGATTGAGATCTCCATACACAACACAACAACAACAATGTAGGTGTGATCTGTTGGACATAGATCCAATTTTTCCCCCCTTGATCCCTTATCCATTTTTATCTCACTCCAACTATAACATACCATATATTTTCTCCCAGATCTTTTTTTTTTCTATATAACGACATGTTCATTCAAAAGAGAGTTGTAAGAAAGTGTACCTGGAAATATGCATGATGATTTCCAAGCAAAGGTCCGCATCATGAAATCGGTAAACTTTAAGCATGGCACATAGCTCATATCTAAATGCTTACTGGCGAATATATCAAAAAAAGGTGATAAGTATATATAATGCATCACCTTCCATTCAAGTTGAAAAAAAGAACAACCCAGTTTTCTGGTGTCGATGTCGTCATGGAAAATGTAATATGCCCCTATTACAGAGAAAACCGCGAACCACTTTGCTTTGTGTTTCAGCCATAGTTAGTAGAGCAAGAAGTGATGCCCAAATCGTGAAGCATGAAGCATTTTGGAAGCATAAGGTAAAATGAGTAAGCATCGCGCTAGAAGCCAGTAGGAAGTGGCATAAATAAATAAATAAAAACCGCACTTTCATCATACACAGGTTCTGTATAATAAAAGCATTAATTTTTGAGAAGTAGAGTTATTCTAACATGAAAAAAGTGCGTACCCTACCATCAAGAAAGTTCGATTGCGTACTAAAAAATGCAAGCTTTTCTTTTTTTCTTTTTTCCGATAGTCCAAGCTTGCTCATTATTTGGAAGCCAGCTTCTCATCAAATTTCAGAAGCGTAAAAGAAGCGCAAGGTTCCACTCTTGTACCAACTATGGTTTTAGCATTAGCATTAGCATTAGCATTAGCAAATCAATTCAATGATGCATTGCATTGCATGAACATCGAGGGAAGAGAAGAAGAAGAAGAAACTAAAGAAACAAATTATCTATGTCTAGCAGCTAACCTTCAAGTGAATCTCCCCAAACGGCTTCCTCTTCTTCGCGGCGATCGATCGCACGCTATTGCCCCAACTCGCCTTCCTCATATGCCTGACGGACTCCTCGCCTATCACCCGAACGCCCTTCTCCGTTTCCTCGCTCACGGAGATCTTATCCGGCTCGTGGATCTTGTAATACGAAAGAACCCCGTCCTCGAGAACGAACCACCGCGCTCTCCATCCCTTCCCATAGTTCACCCATTTGTACAGTATCCCCGCCACATTCCGGACTTCCATCGCAACCGCATCCGGCAGCGCCACCATCGCAGACGTAGACGCCGTCTCCTTCGTCCGGCACGAATCGTGTCCGTTCTCCGAACAACTGACATTGCTAAAAGACTGAGAGCAAGCGCCACCGCCGTGCCTGCCGCCGCCGTTAACGCTCCCGCCCGAATTCCGGGAACACCTGAGGCCGGGATCTTCCAGCAAGGGAGTGGCAGCACCACCTCTTGCAGCAACGACCGCCGCCGAGTCGCTCCGCTGCCGGTCGAGGGAAACAGGCGCGATACAGCACAGAGGATTCATCATTCATCCCCGGGCCGGCTGATCAAAGAACAACCCTTGAAACGAAAGCCCGAAAGAAGCTCCCAATCAGTCCCCTCAGTTTTTCCAGAAGATCAACCCAAATCCTGCAACGCAATAAGCAGCAGAAGCCCCTGGTCTCCGATCGACGGAGAAGAGCATCTCTCTTGCCGTGAAGAAGAAGACGAGGACGGCGCTGAAGAAAGGGATCAAGAAAGCTTCTGTCACTGACATTACATCGACTGCAGGTGGAACGGTTGTGTGTAGATTCCAAGGAGCAGAAAATAAAAAGCACAGGGTGCACACCCAAAGCAGTTACTATAATTACCCACCGTCTCTCTCTCTCTCTCTCTCTCTCTCTCTCTCTCTCTGCCAAGCAAAATGAAAGTCGCAATGGGGTATTGAAGGAATAATACCAGTGAAAAGAGAGAAAAACAATTGCCCAGCAGTAGCAGCAGAGGCAAGAGGTTGATGGAGATGGGTCAGGCAGCGCCGGATCTCATTGAATGACATGCAACGGTAGTCGACACTGTGTGATCATGTTCCTTATTGACTCCGCACTCTACCACTCGATAATTAATACCATTTTTTTTCTTGTTTTTTTATAAATCTCTCTTCTATTTTGTCCTATTTAAGATTTTGATTACTCGAGCAGGGACGAGCGATCAACTATGATACATGTGTACGCTAAGTGTATCTGCCACCACATTCATCTTACCAGGGTGGTAAGCGATAGAGAAGTCGTAGTCCTTCAGGAACTCCAATCACCTACACTGCCTCAAATTCAGATCACGCTGAGTGAATATGTACTTGAGGCTCTTGTGATCGGATAAAATCTCAAACTGCTCTCCATAGAGGTAATGACGTCAGATCTTCAGCGCGAACACCACTGCTGCAAACTCCAAGTCATGCGTAGGGTAATTCTTCTCGTGTACCTTTAGCTACCAAGAAGCACACGCTATAACCTTTCTATGTTGCATAAAAACACAACCCAATCTAGTTTTTGAAGCATCGTTGTACACTACGAATTACTTGTCCCAAAAGGCAATATCAAAATCGGGGTTGCGGTCAACCTCTTCTTCAGCTCCTGAAAGTTTTCCTCACATTAAGGTGACCAACCAAACTTCATCCATTTCTGTAATAGTCGAGTCATCGGGGAAGCGATACATGAGAAGTCTTGGATGAATCGACAGTAATAACCTGCCAACCCCAAGAAACTTTTGATGTCTATCACAGTCTTTGGTTGCTCCCATGACAATACGGCCTTTACCTTGGCTGGATCGACCTCAATGCCCTTTATAGAGATTACGTGGCCGAGAAACATCACACCGTCGAGTCAAAACTCACACTTTGAGAACTTAGCATAAAGTTGATTTTCTCTCAGTGTCTGTAATACGATTCGCAGATGCTCTTAGTGTTCCTCCATGCTTTCTGAGTATATGAGGATGTCATCAATGAATATGATGATAAAAGAGTCAAGTCATAAACTGAAGACCCAATTTATAAGGTCCATAAATGTCATCGGGGCATTGGTGAGTCCAAAAGACATCACCAGAATTTCATAATGCTCGTATTTGGACCAAAATGCGGTCTTCAAAATATCCTCCACCATGATCCGCAACTGATGGTATCCAGAACAAAGGTTAATTTTTTAGAATACCTTTGCCTTCTTCAATTTATCGAACAAGTCATCGATCCTAGGCAAGGGAAACTTGTTCTTTACTATGACTTGGTTCAACATGCGGTAATCAATACAAAGCCACATTGAACCATCATTCTTCTTAACAAAGAGGATTGGTGCACCTCAAGGAGATACACTTGGTCTGATAAAGCCCTTGTCAAGAAGCTCCTGCAGTTGTTTCTTCAACTCTACTAGCTTTGTAGGTACCATGCGGTATAGTGCTCGAGAAACTGGTGTCGTGTCATACACTAACTCGATCGAGAACTTGATATCTCTATGAGGTGAAAGATCTGGCAAGTCATCGGGAAAGACATCTAGAAACTCACGAATAATATCAATTTGTTCCAAGGGTGTCTTCTGACCAAGAACACCAAACATCTCTGCTTGTGGTACTTGGTGATCTTAAGTGTCGAAACTATCTTCACCTTACCCATCGGTCTAGTCGTCGGGAATACCAAAACGGACAAATCGGAGTACTCTAATTGACATTCTTTCCCCAACATTAGAGGGTGACATTGTATCTCGACAACCAGTCCATACCCAGAATGACATCATAAAAATTCATATCTAGGATGATCAGATCAGCAGACAGCTCATGCCTCTCGATCACTATGCATATGGTAGGAAAGTACCTCCCGCAAGAAGAAGATGTACCCATCAGAGACATCACATCAAGAGTATTCTCAAGACTCGATGGGACCAAGTCAAACAAACTTGCAAACAAAGTGGATATGAAACTGTGGGTAGCACCCGAATCAAACATTACACGGGCATAATGATCAGCAACTAAGAAGATACCTTCAATCAGATCGGTATGATCACCCCGTGTGGTAGTTGTGGTCATATACACTCTCTCATTCATCTTCCGCTATGCCTAATGTTGTTAAGGCCTCTGTTGTTGTTATGGTTGTTGTTATCCTCCATGAACTGTTTGCATCTTCAGACAGTGAGTAGTGATATGCCTGGGCTGCTGACACTGATAGAAAACTCCCTTGAACAGTGAACAAGAGCCCTGTGGATGGCTCTTGTTGCACCTTCGACATATGAATGAAGCCTTTCCCTACTGTTGTCTATGCTGGGGTCGACCTTGTTGGGCTCCCTGCTGGGTCTTCTGCCTCTTGTCACCCTGCACCTTGCCGCCCGTAGGTGGGTTCTTTCTTACTCCTTCAAAAGTGTCACCCTTCTTCTATGGTCTACTTTTGTACCTCTCCCATTCCTCGCTCAAGATTGTCGCTGACTCTATAGCATCGCCGAGTGTAGTGGGCCAGCTAATCATCACATGGATTAAAAGTTTGTCCTTCAGTCCATGAACATATTTAGTCGCCCTCACCTTGTGGTCTGCAAATAGGCTTGGGCAATAACGCTCCAAGCTCCTAAACTTGGTGGTGTAGTCCACCAGACTCAAGTTCTCCTGTGTCACCTCAAGGAACTTTAGTTGCATCTGCTCTCTCGTGCATAGGAGGGAAAATAAGTGTCCAAAAATTCTTTCCTGAAAACCTCCCAGGGGATCACCTCCTCTCCGTTGTACTTCACCCTTCGTAGGGTGTCCCACCACTTTCTGGCATCGCCCTTCAGACAATGTGTCAAACGCAGTCTTCCTATCCTCGAAAATAGGTGAGATGTCAAACGCCCGCTCGGTCTCTTCAACACAGCTCTCTGACGCCTCTGAGTCAGCCTTTCTCGAAAAAGTTGGTGGATCCAACTTCAAGAATTTCTCATATATGACATGGTCGGGGTTCGTAACAACCTCTGTAGGATACACACAAGTAGGTGTTAGCGCCGTATGTGCCTGCATATGAGTATCCATGCTCTCAATCAAAGTATTGTGGGCATTCATCATGAAGTCCTCCTACCAGTCAACGGGAGCGGCCGAAGTTGAGGCTCTCGACCGTTGATACATCTACAACATAAATAATTTTATTTAAGGTCATACCCTGATTGATCCTACCCTCTTAGGACAAATTTCAAATATAATGACATCAATATAACAAATTTTCATTCCTACTATACACTGAAAAGCAATTTACATTCAGTTATACTAGCATGTTATCACACACTTTAAATATTCTTAACAATACTAACTAGCCTTACTAGTGATGAGACTGCTCTGGAGTACGAGGCTTGACTTGCTGCCAGTTTAGACAAGGCCCACTTATGAAAAGGGAAAATTCAATACAAAAAGATGGTAAAGTGTAAGATTTTGTGGTGTGTTCTGATACTAAAGTTATAACGACCCCAACTTTGACTCGTTAAAAAGTGACAATTTTTTTTTTTTAATAATTACGAAAATAATCCCAGAGACCTAGGGCCTTACAGTCGTAACCACATCTACAACCACAAGGGATCTTATATTACTATTACCGAAAGCAATCCAACTTTATTCAATAAAATATGAAATGTTTAGAGACATGAACATGAGCAATAATAACAATCACAATAACAAAAATAAATAGTCTCTAAAGTGGAGCCCCTCTGTCCAAACTAAACATTGTCTAGCAGTCATGTAACTCTCGTAACTCCTTGGAATAGCAACTCCCATCACTGAGTTTCAGCAACTGTAAAAGACATAAAAAGTAAGGTAGCAGAATGCAAGATCTTGTATATGAATCTCTCTATCAACTCAAATAAGGATAAGAGAATAAAAATGAGATTCACGCAGTATAATAGAGAAAATATAATAACTATCTCATGCTTCAATTGATCATTTATGCATTTTAAGAGCAAAAATTATGTAACTAGGAACCTCATATTTAAAAAAAACAATAATGTTGCATGATCTAATACGGAATAGTAAAATATATGAATTCAATGCAAATGCATGAATAACTTATTAAGTTATTATCAGATTTTTTTTATGTATGCATGTCCCAATTTAATGCATAAATTTTTTATTATTATTATTATCATAACCCGCGGATACTCAAAACGGTCAAACAATTTCCGAGTTTAAGTTGGATCTCTCGTTGTAGCTTAACACACAAATTGATATTTTAATATTGGGTTTCCTACTTGGCCCTCAACCGACTTTAGGATTCAGCACCATTCATCGAAACATTAGAATTCAACAACTAATGCCAGGACATTAGGGAAATCAGCATCCACTAACGTCACTTGCTTGGTATACTAATGACTAGAGCTATGTCTACACAACACCCCTAGGCAAAGTGGCAGAATCTCTCTAAAGTCATGGTCGGGAGGTGAACCACCTAGTTGGGTTTATGGCACAATTGTACACAGAGTTTTAGTATCCTCACGGTTCCCCAAAACTATAGTCTAGGATTCCTATACTAAAAAAAAAGACATCTAGGAGAACATTAATTACACTATTTTTTCATTTATCTTTTCATTCAAATAATGATTTATTTTAATTTTTTATTTTGCAATTCAAAATGCACAAGCCAAACATTCATTTCGCAATTCAACATGTGAAACTCATCACAGAACCATGGCATGTTATCACATGAAATAGTGCAATTAGTTTAAAATATTAAGTTTATTTTTGCGATGCATAAACTAAACATAGAGCAACACCTGCTCAAGGCTCACACGGACTACAGTGGTTTATTGTTGACCAATGATGCATCAAATGCAAAAACCACGGTGAACATGTAATTTATGCAACCATTCAGCATGCTTACAAATGCATTTACTTTCATACACATTAAGAGGGTACATGTTTAGATAAATTCATAAGCATATGATCATAGGCTTGGAAATACACATCTTATTCCACAGGATTTGTGTCGTGTATTTCATTAAAATCTGCGCATGCCTATGTTAATGCTTCATAAGTTACTTTCAAGAATTCATCCATTAGAATTACGCATATTTATACCATGAAAATTTTGTACGTATGTAGTGTCTCGTATGACACTAAGCCATGTACAAGCATGATGACACTTTGTGACACATGGATATGCATTCAAAGGTACGTATAGTGAATATATTGAAGCATGCCTGTCAACCTAAATCTTGCATCATATAGATCATATTTTCTGTCACCATATCACACATATGCATGCCTAATCTACAAGAAAACATGTGTTCTGGTCACCTAACAACATGCCTAACATAATACATAAAACATCAATCATGTATACAACTAACATCCAACTTATGTGTGTAAATCTGAATTTGTAAAATCTAAGCATGTGTAACGTGTAAATCTAGAGAATGATAATACATTAAAGCAGAATCTTATACGTGCTTAAATTTGCACATTTGTGTGCACAAGTTGTGTTTATCCCATAAAAAAGCTAAACATATAACAAGGAAAATTTAAATGCTTTAACCTCCGAAAATCAGCATGTGATTTTTTATTAACAAGCAGCCCAATATGTAGATATACATATTTTTGTTTTGTTAAAATTGTTGGGCCCAGCCAACTCTAGTCGGCTGGCCCGGCCTGACAAACCCTGTCCAATTCGACTGGGCCTAAATAGGTCTCTATATTTGCCGAACCGAAACTCCTTTTGGCTGGGTTTCATAATGTCGTTGTTTGCCAAAAAAGGTAACACACACACACACACACATACACACACACACACACACACACACACATATATATATATATATATATATTCTTCAACAGGATTCCAGCCCACCTGCATGCCAAACCCAGTTCGGTTGGACTTGACAGGCTGTCAAATATCCCAAGCCAACACTGGTTTGACTGAAACTAGCTATCACCATCTGGCCCAGCTAAACCGGATTCGGTTGGGCCTAACAAGCCCTATGACTGGCCAACTGAATCGGGTTCGACTGGGCTTAACAGGCTCAGCAGTTGTCTAGCTAAACTCGATTCAGCTGGGCTGCGAAAAAAAATTTATATGATAACCAAGAATATCTTTTATCATATATATGTTTTCCTTTTTTTACTTGCAAGCAAGGTTGTTAAATGCGATGAGGCGAAGCGAGGCGTTGAGCCTGCGCTTCGCCTCTGAGGCGTACGCCTCAGGTACTGAGGCGTACGCCTCTCACAACTGGTATGGAAGTGAAGCGGTGGGAGGGGAGGCAGTAAGAGAAGGACCATGCGCCCAGCTGGTACGGAAGCGAGGGATATGTCGGCCGTCCGGTGGTCGGAGAAGACTGAGCAGAAGCTGCAGCACAGCAACTCCGGTGGTCGGTGGTCACAACTGGTCGGAGGTTGATGAGGGGTGCATCACAGCAACGCCTCAGTACTTTGAGTGTGTGCCTTGCCTCTGAGGCGTACGCTTCAGGTACTGAGGCGTACGCCTCTCACAACACTGCTTGCAAGCACCTGGCCCAGCCGAGTCTATGCCCTCCTAAGACTTACCCAACCAATATAGTTGGCTGGGTTCAGTCACATGCATATGCCCAACCGAAAACCAAGGTTCAGTTGTATTGAAAATAAAATATCATAACAAAAAAAGAATTTGTTTTCAATACATGAACTTGTATGTGATATGCTTTGACAACCCATGATCTAAACTTGCACAAAAATAGAAATATGTAAAGAGTTGAACTATGGCAGTATGATACATCTCAGTATATATAAATCCCAGATTTAGCATTTGTTATGCATTGAACCACAACAATAGAAATAACGGATTCCCTTTGTATTGGATGACAATCCTACAAATTACACTTTAGCATTCACTATGCAATGCACATAAACTCTAGAAAATTGTAGATTCATTATACATTGAATGAGAACTTTGTAATGTACCAAATTAGCATTCACTATGCATTGAATGCCATTTCTATAAATTGCAGATTTATTATACACATAAATTTTTTTATATTAATCTTGTAATGAAATGGTGGTCTTCAACAAATGCACAAATAACTCACAAACAAGTGTCTATTGGAGACACTACAAGCATGACCCTTGAAAGGGTATAAAAGGAAGAACACTTGAAAAATAAATAATACTTTATTCATGAACAAAATGCTTAAGAAGCATTGTTTTACATTGAAGGGGTTCACCCCTATATATACAAAAAAGTGGAAGAGAGAGGAGACCTCATTTTGAGCTCTCCAAAAGAGACATTGGATTCCAACGTCTCTTAATATAGCGGTTGGACTACAGTCCAACAGCATTTATTATTATAGCTGTTGGACTATAGTCCAACAACATTTATTATAGCTGTTGGACTACAGTCCAACAGCTATTTACACAGTCAAGTTCCAACATCTAGTTTCTATTGAACTAGATGTTAAAAAAGAAAATAAAGAAAAATAATAAAAGAAAATATAATAATATTAAATAATATATATTACAGTTTACATTTTAACACTCCCCCTCAAACTTACGGTACAATGAGCGAAAGTTTGTCTAAGAGGAAGTGAAATCTGGGAGCAGCGAGAGGCTTGGTGAAGAAGTCTGCTAATTGATATTCTGATGTAACATATGGCAGATCAATGGTTCCATGTAAGTATTCCTCTCTGACATAGTGACAGTCCATCTCAATGTGTTTAGTGCGCTCATGAAATATCTGGTTGCTTGCAATGTAGATCGCACTTTTGTTGTCACAGCACATCTTTGAAGCTTGTGTTGCTTTAGCTCCCATATCCGCTAGCAATCGTCTGAGCCAAACAACCTTCATAGTGGTGGTTGCCATGGCTTTATATTCAGCTTCGGTGGAGGAAAGAGAGACTTTATGCTGCTTCTTGCACCTCCACGAAATTAAGGTTTCACCTAGGAACACACAAAAACCAGTAGTTTAGTGTCTATTATTGGGATCACCTCCCCAGTCAGCATCAGTATATGCAATTAAATTTAATGAAGATGAAGCAAACAAGAAGAGTCCTCGTGAAAGAGAGGATTTTAAGTATCTAATAATACGCAAAATCGCTCCCATGTGCACGGAGGTGGGAGCATGTTGAAACTGATTGACTGTATGAACCGCATGAGTTATATCTAGCCTAGTAATGGAAAGATAAGAAAGAGCTCCAACAAGCTGTCTATAAGGAGTAGGATCATCAAGAAGTTCTCCATCATCAATTTTCATTTTAACATTGACAACTTCTGCAGTGTCTACTTTCTTATCATCTGTAATTCCAGACCTGGAAACGATATCAAGAGCAAATTTAGATTGAGATATCAAATACCCCCGAGGGGAATAAGCAACTTCAATGCCTAAAAAATATCTTAATAAACCTAAGTCAGTCATTTCAAAGTGAGTTTTAAGAAGAGATTTGATATTTGCAACTCCCTGTTTGTCGCCTCCGGTGATGATCATATCGTCCACATAAAGAAGAAGAAGAATGATGCCTGCATCAGATTTCTTAACAAACAAAGCAGTGTCAGTTAAACAAGGTTGAAAACCAATATCAAGCATAACATGACTAAATCGGTCATACCAGGCTTTTGGAGCCTGTTTAAGACCATAAAAAGTTTTTTCTAGACGAAGAGCTTTACCCTTAGGGATACTAATACCAGGTGGGGCTTCCATGTATACTTCTTCAACGAGATTCCCATTCAGGAAAGCATTTTTGACATCTAATTGAAAGATAGGCCTTGTTCTAATGGAGGCCAAGGCTATTAAAGTTCTAACATTGGTCATACGGGCCACAGGGGCAAATGTTTCTTCATAATCGATGTCATACTCTTGGGCATATCCTTTTGCTACTAAACATGCCTTATATCTTTTCAGAGTCCCATCACTTTTGGTTTTGACTTTGTATACCCACCTACAACCTATAGGTTTCTTACCCGGAGGAATATCTTGTATCGTCCAAGTATTGGCCTTTTCTAGTGCATCCAATTCTATTTTCATGGTTTCTATCCATTCTATATGATTTTTTGCTTGAGAATAGGATGATGGTTCAACATATGATTGTATTAATGTAATGGCGGCCCTATACGTGGGTGTAAAAGATTCATAAGACACAAATTTTTCTGGAGGTTTAGAGATTCTAGACGTTCTTCTAGGTGAGACTTCAGAGTATTTTTTTAATGAACATGAAAGATTTTGCTCTCTACGTCTTGAATATTGTAGACTAACATCCCTATGGATTTGCTCTTCATTATCATCATTTTCAACAACAATAGGACTTTAATCATTGTCAAGGTCACATCCAACATCACATTCATTGGATTTTGAAGTTGGATTAATTAAAAACGAGTATTCAGTGACATCCTTGGATTTTTCAAATTCAAAGAAGCTTTCTTTTTCTAAAAAAGATACATTTCTTGACACATATAATTTATCATTTTGAAAATCGAAACACCTGTAGCCTTTTTTATTATCAGCATATCCTAAAAAGGCACATGGGATTGCACGAGGAGAGAGTTTGTCATTTCTGTTGGTGAAAACAAAACATTTGCATCCAAAGACTCTTAATCTAGAATAATTTGGAGTTAAATTAACAAGCTTTTCTATTGGAGTTGTATTCTTTAATGAGGAAGATGGCATCCTATTAATGAGGTAGGTGGCAGTTAGGACCGCTTCAGCCCAAAAACTTTTTGGAACTTGATTTGCAATTAGCAATGTCCTAGTAGTTTCCATAATGTGCCGATGTTTGCGTTCAGCTAGGCCATTCTGTTGTGGAGTGTGTGGACATGATCTTTGATGTGTAATACCATGTAAATTGAGATAGTCTTTGAATTCGTTGGACATAAATTCTTCCCCTGAATCAGTGCGAAAAACAGAAATATCATTTTGAAACTTATTTTTAACCATTTTATGAAATATTTGGAAGTTAGCAAAGACATCAGATTTATGTTTAAGAAAATAAATCCAAGTATGTCTAGAAAAGTCATCAATAAAAATGACATAATATGTATAACCACCTTTGGAAATAACTGGTGCGGGGCACCAAACATCCGAATGTATTAACTCAAGTGGTCGTGAGGAAAAAAAAGTTCTACTAAGAAATGGTAACCTATTCATTTTGCCAAGAATGCAGTCTTTACAAGAAAAAATTTCAGAATTAAAAAAATTTTCCAAACTTGGAAAATATTGAATTTTAGACATATGAGGATGGTCAAGCCTTTTGTGCCATAAATCCAATTCTAATTTCTGAATATTATAACAAAATGCATTCTTGGCTAATTCCAAAAAGTCCATGTAATAAAGTCCTCTTCTCTATGGCCTTCCTCAATCAGCTTCCCTGACTGGCGATCCTGTACCCAACAACCATGAGAAGAGAATGAGATATTACATCCATAATCAGATATTTGCGAGACAGATAAGAGATTCAAATTAAGTTTAGGGATATATCTAACTTCTGGGATAAAAAATCTTTTGGATTTTTGATGATTTTCAAAACATTCAATTCCTTTTACTTCAAGAGATGTGCCATCGACTTTAAAAACCTTTGACACACTTGAGTTATTTTTAAGACATTCGGATAGACTATTAACATTTGGGGTCATATGAAAAGAAGCACCAGAATCTAAAAGCCAAGGAAAGTTACCTGGACCGGAGAAAGATTCAATTGTCGCTCCAGTTGAGGCTTCTGTTGAGAAGGATACCCCTTTGAGAAGAGGTTGAAGGATTTCCATCAATTGAGCCATAGACACAGGTGCATCTTGATCTTTTGACTTAGATTCAACAGATGCAACTCTTTTTTCTTCTCTTCTTTTTAACTTTGGACATTGAGGCCTATAGTGCCCCGGTTCATGACAATGATGACAAATAACTTTTCTTTTATCAAAGTTGTCGTTTTGCCTTCCAAAATAAGGTGGCTTGTAAGTACGAGTATGATTTCTTGATCTAGATACAGCTAAAACAGCGTCATCATCAACTTTTGGAGTACTTTTTCTAAGTCTATTTTCCTCCATAGTGAGCTCTTCTATAGTATCAACAATAGAAGGAATTTTTCCACGATGTAAAAGGGCCGATTTGTTGGATTCAAACTCCGGCCTTAGACCATTCACAAATTGATAGAAATGTTCCATATCGAGTTGCTTTTGGCAAAGCTCGATGTCTTCGGCACAATGCCATTTGGGCTCAAGAAGAGCCAACTCTTCCCAAAGTTCGGACAACTCATTATAATATTCTCGAATAGTTTTATCTTTTTGAGTCATTGTCCGAACTTTATCTTGTAAATTGCATACATGTGCAATATCTTTAAGGGAATACATGTTTTTGAGGTATTCCCAAGCCTTATCGGCATGCTCAAACTTAGCTAGACTAGAGCATTTTTTAATGTCTATGCTATTGATGAGCCATGACATAATTTTTGCATGCCCTATCCTCCATTCTTTCCATTTCTTTTCATAAGTGGTTAACGCCTTACTCTTCTCTTCTTCCGTTAGAGGAACCACTTTATCATCCTCTTTCTTGGTAAGAGATAGTTTAGGTTCCAAATCGGAACCATCCACTATACCCCATAAACCTTTTCCCCAAATGTGGTTCTTCATAATCGAAGCCCACATTACATAGTTAGTATCATTTAGCTTCATAGGAATGATGGTGATCTTATCATTGTCATCCATCTTTTACAAAGGTAAGAGAGGAATAAATAGGAGAAGAGAGAGAAAAATAAAAAGAAAAGAAAAAGAGTAGAAAAAGGAATAAGAGAGGATACAAAACCAAAAATTTGTGTAGCACAAGTTCGCCTTTCTTCAAACAAATCTTCTTGAGCCAAGAACAAGGTGATGAAACACCTTTTGTAAATGTGGCACAAAAATCGAGGTAGAAGCACTTCAAGATCTAAGGATTTCGTAGCTTTGATACCATGTAATGAAATGGTGGTCTTCAACAAATGCACAAATAACTCACAAACAAGTGTCTATTGGAGACACTACAAGCATGACCCTTGAAAGGGTATAAAAGGAAGAACACTTGAAAAATAAATAATACTTTATTCATCAACAAAATGCTTAAGAAGCATGGTTATTTACATTGAAGGGGTTCACCCCTATATATACAAAAAAGTGGGAGAAAGAGGAGAGCTCATGTTGAGCTCTCCAAAAGAGACGTTGGATTCCAATGTCTCTTAATATAGTTGTTGGACTACAGTCCAACAACATTTATTATTATAGCTGTTGGACTATAGTCCAACAGCATTTATTATAGCTGTTGGACTACAGTCCAATAGCTTTTTGCACAGTCAAGTACCAACAGGAATTTGATTGGATCAAATATCTAGTTTCTATTGAACTAGATGCTAAAAAAGAAAATAAAGAAAAATAATAAAAGAAAATATAATAATATTAAATAATATATATTACAGTTTACATTTTAACACTCCCCCTCAAACTTACGGTACAATGAGCGAAAGTTTGTCTAAGAGGAAGTGAAATCTGGGAGCAGCGAGAGGCTTGGTGAAGAAGTCTGCTAATTGAAATTCTGATGTAACATATGGCAGATCAATGGTTCCATGTAAGTATTCCACTCTGACATAGTGACAGTCCATCTCAATGTGTTTAGTGCGCTCATGAAATGTCCGGTTGCTTGCAATATAGATCGCACTTTTGTTGTCACAGCACATCTTTGAAGCTTGTGTTGCTTTAGCTCCCATATCCGCTAGCAATCGTCTGAGCCAAACAACCTTCATAGTGGTGGTTGCCATGGCTCTATATTCAGCTTCGGTGGAGGACAGAGAGACTTTCTGCTGCTTCTTGCACCTCTACGAAATTAAGGTTTCACCTAGGAACACACAAAAACCAGTAGTTTAGTGTCTATTATTGGGATCACCTCCCCAGTCAGCATCAGTATATGCAATTAAATTTAATGAAGATGAAGCAAACAAGAAGAGTCCTCGTGAAAGAGAGGATTTTAAGTATCTAATAATACGCAAAATCGCTCCCATGTGCACGGAGGTGGGAGCATGTTGAAACTGATTGACTGTATGAACCGCATGAGTTATATCTAGCCTAGTAATGGAAAGATAAGAAAGAGCTCCAACAAGTTGTCTATAAGGAGTAGGATCATCAAGAAGTTCTCCATCATCAATTTTCATTTTAACATTGACAACTTTTGCAGTGTCTACTTTCTTATCATCTGTAATTTCAGACCTGGAAACGATATCAAGAGCAAATTTAGATTGAGATATCAAATACCCCCGAGGGGAATAAGCAACTTCAATGCCTAAAAAATATCTTAATAAACCTAAGTCAGTCATTTCAAAGTGAGTTTTAAGAAGAGATTTGATATTTGCAACTCCCTGTTTGTCGCCTCCGGTGATGATCATATCGTCTACATAAAGAAGAAGAATAATGATGCCTGCATCAGATTTCTTAACAAACAAAGCAGTGTCAGTTAAACAAGGTTGAAAACCAATATCAAGCATAACATGACTAAATCGGTCATACCAGGCTTTTGGAGCCTGTTTAAGACCATAAAGAGCTTTTTCTAGACGAAGAGCTTTACCCTTAGGGATACTAATACCAGGTGGGGCTTCCATGTATACTTCTTCAACGAGATTCCCATTCAGGAAAGCATTTTTGACATCTAATTGAAAGATAGGCCCTGTTCTAATGGAGGCCAAGGCTATTAAAGTTCTAACATTGGTCATACGGGCCACAGGGGCAAATGTTTCTTCATAATCGATGTCATACTCTTGGGCATATCCTTTTGCTACTAAACATGCCTTATATCTTTCCAGAGTCCCATCACTTTTGGTTTTGACTTTGTATACCCACCTACAACCTATAGGTTTCTTACCCGGAGGAATATCTTGTATCGTCCAAGTATTGGCCTTTTCTAGTGCATCCAATTCTATTTTCATGGTTTCTATCCATTCTATATGATTTTTTGCTTGAGAATAGGATGATGGTTCAACATATGATTGTATTAATGTAATGGCGGCCCTATACGTGGGTGTAAAAGATTCATAAGACACAAATTTTTCTGGAGGTTTAGAGATTCTAGACGTTCTTTTAGGTGAGACTTCAGAGTATTTTTTTAATGAACATGAAAGATTTTGCTCTCTACGTCTTGAATATTGTAGACTAACATCCCTATGGATTTGCTCTTCATTATCATCATTTTCAACAACAATAGGACTTTAATCATTGTCAAGGTCACATCCAACATCACATTCATTGGATTTTGAAGTTGGATCAATTAAAAACGAGTATTCAGTGACATCCTTGGATTTTTCAAATTCAAAGAAGCTTTCTTTTTCCAAAAAAGATACATTTCTTGACACATATAATTTATCATTTTGAAAATCGAAACACCTGTAGCCTTTTTTATTATCAGCATATCCTAAAAAGGCACATGGGATTGCACGAGGAGAGAGTTTGTCATTTCTGTTGGTGAAAACAAAACATTTGCATCCAAAGACTCTTAATCTAGAATAATCTGGAGTTAAATTAACAAGCTTTTCTATTGGAGTTGTATTCTTTAATGAGGAAGATGGAATCCTATTAATCAGGTAGGTGGCAGTTAGGACCGCTTCAGCCCAAAAACTTTTTGGAACTTGATTTGCAATTAGCAATATCCTAGTAGTTTCCATAATGTGTCGATGTTTGCGTTCGACTAGGCCATTCTGTTGTGGAGTGTGTGGACATGATCTTTGATGTGTAATACCATGTAAATTGAGATAGTCTTTGAATTCGTTGGACATAAATTCTCCCCCTGAATCAGTGCAAAAAACAGAAATATCATTTTGAAACTTATTTTTAACCATTTTATGAAATATTTGGAAGTTAGCGAAGACATCAGATTTATGTTTAAGAAAATAAATCCAAGTATGTCTAGAAAAGTCATCAACAAAAATGACATAATATGTATAACCACCTTTGGAAATAACTGGTGCGAGGCCCCAAACATCAGAATGTATTAACTCAAGTGGTCGTGAGGAAACAAAAGTTCTACTAAGAAATGGTAACCTATTCATTTTGCCAAGAATGCAGTCTTTACAAGAAAAAATTTCAGAATTAAAAAAATTTTCCAAACTTGGAAAATATTGAATTTTAGACATATGAGGATGGCCAAGCCTTTTGTGCCATAAATCCAATTCTAATTTCTGAATATTATAACAAAATGCATTCTTGGCTAATTCTAAAAAGTCCATGTAATAAAGTCCTCCTTCTCTATGGCCTTCCCCAATCAGCTTCCCTGAATGGCGATCTTGTACCCAACAACCATGAGAAGAGAAGGAGATATTACATCCATAATCAGATATTTGCGAGACAGATAAGAGATTCAAATTAAGTTTAGGGATATATCTAACTTCTGGGATAAAAAATCTTTTGAATTTTTGAAGATTTTCAAAACATCCTATTCCTTTTACTTCAAGAGATGTGCCATCGACTGTAAAAACCTTTGACACACTTGAGTTATTTTTAAGACATTCAGATAGACTATTAACATTTGGGGTCATATGAAAAGAAACACCAGAATCTAAAAGCCAAGGAAAGTTACCTGGACCGGAGAAAGATGCAATTGCCGCTCCAGTTAAGGCTTCCATTGAGAAGGATACCCCTTTGAGAAGAGGTTGAAGGATTTCCATCAATTGAGCCATAGACACAGGTGCATCTTGATCTTTTGACTTAGATTCAACAGATGCAACTCTTTTTTCTTCTCTTCTTTTAACTTTGGACATTGAGGCCTATAGTGCCCCGGTTCATGACAATGGTGACAAATAACTTTCTTTTATCAAAGTTGCCGTTTTGCCTTCCAAAATGAGGCGGCTTGTAAGTACGAGTATGATTCCTTGATCTAGATACAGCTAAAACAGAGTCATCATCAACTTTTGGAGTACTTTTTCTAAGTCTATTTTCCTCCATAGTGAGCTCTTCTATAGTATCAACAATAGAAGGAATTTTTCCACGATGTAAAAGGGCCGATTTGGTGGATTCAAACTCCGGCCTTAGAACATTCACAAATTGATAGAAATGTTCCATATCGAATTGCTTTTGGCGAAGCTCGATATCTTCAGCACAATGCCATTTGGGCTCAAGAAGAGCCAACTCTTCTCAAAGTTCGGACAACTCATTATAATATTCTCGAATAGTTTTATCTTTTTGAGTTATTGTTTGAACTTTATCTTGTAAATTGCATACATGTGCAATATCTTTAAGGGAATACATGTTTTTGAGGTATTCCCAAGCCTTATTGGCATGCTCAAACTTAGCTAGACTAGAGCATTTTTTAATGTCTATGCTATTGATGAGCCATGACATAATTTTTGCATGCCCTATCATCCATTCTTTCCATTTCTTTTCTTAAGTGGCTAACGCCTTACTCTTCTCTTCTTCCGTTAGAGGAACCACTTTATCACCCTCTTTCTTGGTAAGAGATAGTTTAGGTTCCAAATCGGAACCATCCACTATACCCCATAAACCTTTTCCCCAAATGTGGTTCTTCATAATCGAAGCCCACATTACATAGTTAGTATCATTTAGCTTCATAGGAATGATGGTGATCTTATCATTGTCATCCATCTTTTACAAAGGTAAGAGAGGAATAAATAGCAGGAGAGAGAGAGAAAAATAAAAAGAAAAGAAAAAGAGTAGACAAAGGAATAAGAGAGGATACAAAACCAAAAAATTTTGTAGCACAAGTTCGCCTTTCTTCAAACAAATCTTCTTGAGCCAAGAACAAGGTGATGAAACACCTTTTGTAAATGTTGCACGGAAATCGAGGTGGAAGCACTTCAATATCTAAGGATTTTGTAGCTTCGATACCATGTAATGAAATGATGGTCTTCAACAAATGCACGAATAACTCACAAACAAGTGTCTATTGGAGACACTACAAGCATGACCCTTGAAAGGGTATAAAAGGAAGAACACTTGAAAAATAAATAATACTTTATTCATGAACAAAATGCTTAAGAAGCATTGTTTTACATTGAAGGGGTTCACCCCTATATATACAAAAAAGTGGAAGAGAGAGGAGAGCTCATTTTGAGCTCTCCAAAAGAGATGTTGGATTCCAACGTCTCTTAATATAGCTGTTGGACTACAGTCCAACAGTATTTATTATTATAGCTGTTGGACTATAGTCTAACAGCATTTATTATAGCTGTTGGACTACAGTCCAACAGCTATTTGCACAGTCAAGTTCCAACAGGAACTTGACTGGATCAAATATCTAGTTTCTATTGAACTAGATGTTAAAAAAGAAAATAAAGAAAAATAATAAAAGAAAATATAATAATATTAAATAATATATATTATAGTTTACATTTTAACAAATCTTACCCTACAATAGATCTGGGTCAAATCTACGTATGGCAATCATGGTCGATCTGTTTCAAACTGCATCACACGTATGTATGTCAGATCAATCCAAATCGGCCCACACTACATGTGGCCGATCTATGTAAATCTATTTTCTTGCAAAAGTGGACAGATCTACATACAATTTCATATATCCAGATTTCTTATTCTTTTAGTTTTTACTTTCATGAAATAGGAATCAATAACGAGATATCAAAAGAGAATGAATCGGATTCATACTTCGGAGAATCTAATTTACATCTTTGTTTTCTTATTTGAGAAGAGAGAAGGGTTCATACCTTTTTTCGAAATGTAAAAAGAATCCCACATTCTTCTCTCTCTCTCTCTCTCTCTCTCTCTCTCTCTCTCTCTCTCTCTCTCTCTCTCTCTCTCTCTCTCTTCCTCTTTTTTTTCTTTTTATTGAGGAAGCCCCTAGAGGTGACCCCCCTCTAGGGTTTCCTCATATGGTGGGCTGAAAATAGAGTCTCACTCTATCTCCAAATCCCACATTCCCCATTTTTTCAAAACCATTTTTGTTAACTTTTTCAAACCCTTTTTACTACTTTCTTTTTTTCACTAATTGCTCTTCTTTACCCCTTTTTACTTTCATTTTTCTCTCCTCATTCCATGGTTAGGGTTGAATCTTCTCAAGAATAACCATAAGGTATGTTTTGAAATTTAGAATTAATACCTATTAACTAATAAATTAATTATTTATGACTTATTTCTTACTAAATAAGCATCTAGAAACTTCTAGAGGATATCTTATCTCTCTGGGAGCCTTTTTAACTTTAATTTAACTTTAAATTTAATATAAAAATGAATTTGCAGCTATATCATTGTTGGGTATGGGTTTGGATCTGGATCTAGATCCAAGATCCAAATTTATATCCAAACCCCATTTGGATCTTGGGTTGGATCAAATCCTAATTAATTATGGGTCTTGGACAGAGTCCAGATCTATGTTAATTTGGATCAAAGACATTGGATCCACCCCGATCCAAATCCAGACCTGACCTATCAAGGCGGTCCCTTTTTGGAAAAAAATAATTTTCGAGCCAACTGTAGCTCGGATTGGGAAGAGTAAAATATCGTTGGACTCGGGATTCTGAGACGCATCCAACAACACATACTTTGAATTTTTCTTCCGAAGTTCAATCGGGTTTAACCTGAATTTTGCTTAAAATTTGCTTGAATTTAAAGTCAAAAATTAAAACTTTTCCGTATATTTTAATTGGCTTGTTTAGACCTTGCCGATGAGACCTAGGTCGATTCCATACTCAAAGAACATAGGTCTATTATCGAGGTTTACTCGACTTTTCTTCTATACTTAGCCAAATTTTTAAAACAACTCAAATTCAACTAAGTGTAAGAATACAAGATATTACATAGATGGTACAAACTTTGTTGGGATGTTGTTGAAACATACAACATTTCTTATTATGCTATGAGCGGCAATAGCTCTGCAGTCATTCGCCCACAGAGTTAGGGGGGGCGGACTACTCAATCATTGTCCTAGGTGAGTAAGTTATGTAAACTTCTATAGATGTCGGATGTATCTTGTTTGTCTCAACCTATAGGAGTTTTCTTTCGATCATTATATTGCCCCTTCAGATAGTCATTTGGGGTATTAAAACATCTATTCATAATAGACTCTCAAATTATCTTGTATGTCTTGACGTATTTGAAATGCGCATACCCGTAGGGGTTAATCAAGGGAAACATAAATTTAAGTGTACAACTTTATATTTATTGTTTATGCATATGGTAATTACGTTAATGCACTGCTATTGGTTCTGATATCCTTTGAGGGTTGTTTGGTATTCAATTTTCAAGTATTAGTGACTACTCAGTGAATAATTTTATGATATTGCTCAAATGCATGCATTATTGCTACTTCTGACATGTTCTAAAATTAAGTGTACTTGTCTTTAATTAATGAGATGTTAAATTCCAACACACTCTTTTATGCTTGGCACTTTACTTGCGTATTGTGGAAAGAGATTCTCTACTGAGACTTGAGAAGTCTGACCCTCAGTATTAACAATTTTACAGATCAGGATGAATGATCAATATGAGTTGTTACGGGGAGAATGGCTGGAGTTGTGAAGATCATATCTTTTCTTGTCGATCTGAGATTTGGCTTGATGATTCTGAACATTTTAATTAGTTTTATTTTGAGGGATGTAATATCTCTTTAAATCTTAGTTGAATAGTATTTATGTCAGTATTTTTGTCAATTATGAATTTATCTGTAATTGCCCAAGATGTTTCAACTTCACTTTAATAATAATAATAATTTGATAAATTTTTTGGTGTTACAAATTGTACCAAACTTCACCTTGAATACATAGCGTGCATTAGATTGTTGCAGCCTCACTAGCAATGTGTTGCAGTGATGACCCGCTGCCATAGTAGTGTGAGAATTGGTCATAAGGGATGCATGAGCACAGGGCATAGTGGCAATGCAAGGACATGCATGCTGCAGAGCATTGTGACAATACAGAAGTGCATGAGCATAAGAGGCTATTGCAATGCGAGGGCTTGTTGGTTGTGTGGTTGCTCTATGAAAACGCTAAGACATGGCTATTATAATCTGCTTACAAGCGATGGTACACATGAACAATAAAAGAGATGGGCTTTACGAGTTGGACATTGAATGGGTGATGCCTTTCACTAACTGGTATAGATGCTCAGTTAGAGGCAACAGTACGCAAGGTCAAATCAGCACTCATTATGCTTACAATTGAGTCGAGCTCTTGCTATGCTTTGGTGCACCTGCAACGGGCATTGGGGGGGTGCTTCAGCCATGCCTTCTTTGAAGAATGATGTAAGATTCATATCATGAAGAACTAGTTTCATTTTCTAATAATCTTCATATGGTCTCTCAAAGAATGATGGAAGATCTACAAAATAAATTATCCAGTTTAGATCCATTCTTTTCATTTGCCCAACAAATTTGTGTTATCCCAAGGCATTATTTATCTTGCACCTTTCATGCTCCTCCTTGAAGCATTAGTGACACTCCTTTATGTAATCATTGAGTTAGAGTCTTTTGGCATCCATGCTCGAAGGTCAAGTTTTAAGTATTTTGTATTTTGTACTCAATACATGTCAAATTTGAGGTTGTGGCTCGCGTTTTGGCTAGAATATTTAATTTTAAATCCAATACAACAAACCATTTTACAAAATTTCTCACAGATTAATGAGAATCACAATTCTGATGTGTTGGACTGAGTACAACACTACAATGTCATGCTACAATACTACGAAAGGTTTGGATGGTGCAGAGGGGCAGGCTAGGGTTTAAGGCTGAATCTAGGTTTGGTCATCTGGTATGGGGTATTAGGTATGTAAAAATATATTTTTGAGATTTTTTCATTGTTTTCTAAGGTTGGGATTAATTTATTTTTGGGTTAGGTTAGGGTGTTACAGGTTCACTTCAATTTTTTGCGTTCTGACATAGTTCAAAGATCAGACCAAATCTCAGTGTTTCAGATGAATTTTTAAGATCTGTAAATTGGGTTTGAAATCTAACATTTGTATGTTTTTAGGATAAAAATATCATGATTAATGGATCTAAGATCAGGCCTAGGAAATTTGTTGAAGTTAAAAAACATTAGGTCATTAGGATAAAAACGTTGAATGTGACAGGTTTCGGTAAAACGACGTTATCTATAAATCAAAATATGTTTTTTTTGATATGTAAATTGAGTTCAATTTAAGACAATAAGGCTAACTACTATAAATTTTTGAGAATTTTTTGAGTTGTCAAACTACTGAAATAAGATTTTTGAAAATCAGATTGGGATGTAGGCCTATGTCGATCCTTCCAAAGAACAGGTAGAATGAGGTTTGTCTTTCGAAAGTCAAATTGGTGTTACCAGAGGTTGAATTTAAACAATTTAAAAAATAATTTAGAAGTATGTGAATCAAAAAAATGATGTCGATGTGATCTCCTTAAAATGATCAGAGGAGAGTTCCTGAAGTGCAAATCACCATTAGTTGCGGCTAGATCTATCATATGAAGCTGTGAAGAGCTTGAGTTCTTGTTGATGAAGGTCCTTTTGGTTGGTTGGTTGATCGGCGTGGTTCTCCAAAATGATGCTCTGATACCACTGTTAGAACCCAAACTCTTATTAAAGTCGATCCTACAAATTTTGGCGACTGGGTAGGACTCTAGACTGAACGGGTTTCTTTAGAAATCCTAAGATAAAGAAAAACTCCTTTTACATAGTCCCAGCTGGGTGGGCCCTAACTAAGGTAGATTTGGTTGGTCGGACCCGGAGCATAAAAGGGTCCATAACACTAACTGATCCGGAACAAACTACAGGCAAGTGAGTTGACCCTGGGTCCAGTTAGTTCCTGTTTGATGGGTCCAACAAGTTGTTAATCAAGTAAATGGATCGAATAATGAATCATCATATACAAATGATGTCATGTCCAAGCTCGAGGATAATAAAAAAATACTTATGTGCAAGCAAAATATCTAGAAAGATATCTAAAAGGCGATGTTGATCTCAGCAACAACAAAAAAAATCTTCCCTAATTGTAAAGATAAAATTGTTAAGAATCCTTTTCGATATATAAATTCCTGTAAATATCCTAAACTAGAAGTTTTTGATCTCCTAAACTATAAACAAGAAAGTATAAGGAAAATCATTGAGTGAGAGCGGATCGTGGATGTAGGCATTGAAATGCAAAACCATGTTAAATATGTGCTTATTCTTGGTGTGTTTGCATTAGTTTATAGTATCAGAGCACACTTCCATGGCATCCTCTTCATCTCTTTCATTGTCGACTATTTCCTCACCTTTAGCAACCTTCAACATATAAAACTTGATCTCGATGAAGTTAGACCGTTCATATTATTTGCTCTGGAAGAGACACTTCGTTCATTCGGTGGATCAGCCTCATTTGCATCAGTAAGCCTAACAAGTTGAATAAGCTCCACTTGACTCATGTTGTCAAGCCTAGGATAGGTCCTTGTTAATGGATCTGACCTAAGGTTAGGAGATAAGATGAGCTGCTCGCGGTTGTGTTTGTGATGCAGGACTAGAGCATGATGTACTCAGCCCCAGAATCCATCTGTGTCCATTTTGTTTTTTTTTGGATTTTTTTTTATGTCAAGTTTGGATCTATATTAGATTCTGGTTTCTCTTTCTAGTATAAATATGTTATTACGAGGGTTTTGTATTCGGAGATGAATGGACGAATTTGAGTATTTTTTGTTGATTTTCTATTAGATTTTTAGTTTCCCGTAGCGTAGTGTAGTAATTCATAAATCATGATTTTTTAGCAAATCGAGCAACTAATTTGCATCAGTTAGTATCAGAGCAAGGATTTTTACCTCCGATTAGATCGAGACACGATCTTCCAAGCATTCAACTCTGAGGAGAGATCGTTGAAGAGATGATTTATTAAATTTTCTAAGTCAGCAATACCTAGTGTCACCCAAGCCATTTTGAACTACAAACTGGCCAGGACATAACCGGTTGGTGGTTGCTGACCGTGACCTAACTGGTGGATACCTGTTATCTTGATTCAGCCCCTCATATCCCTCCTTTCACTTTTTCCTTGCTTTTGTCCTCACTGCTAGCCTCTCACCTAGGGGTGTCAACGGGTCAGGTTTACCCAGACCTGACATGTACCAAACCCTATAAGGTCGAGGTATGGTGATAAATAAGAAGACCTGGGTCTGGACCCGAAGGTTCGATTAATACATGGAGCCAAGTATAGTTTGTCAAATTTTATACCAGAACTGGGCCTGACCCAAGTTCTGATTAAGACTCGTTATTTTTTAATATAAAAATGATAAAAAAATATTATTTTATCGGGTATGGCCCAGGTCTGGTTCATGTAGTTCTTATCGGGTCGGGGTATAGTTTCTCTTAAGATGGGTTTGTTCTGCCGTCGGCACATAGAGAGTCATTGTGGAAGTTAGAACTGAAAGAGCTCCCCAAAGATGCCAGCGGGTCAAGCTCACGCTTTTTTAATGAACTTTTTTCTGTCATGCCGGCGATGATAGCTGAATCTGGTAATTGGTATGTTCTGATTCTCATAGGTTAACAAAGAAAACTATTTACAAACAACCGTTAACTAAATATGTATAGAATATTGTATTGCTACGACATGACTAACCTAATATTCTCATATGATGGACTAAATCATAGCCAAAACGCCAAAAAATGCAAAAAACTTCCAAAAAACCAACCCAAACATGATACATGAAAAATACATCTACATACAAAGAAGACTTTACAAACAATCGTTCTAACTACATTGTGGGCATGTTTGTGTGCCACTAAAATAAGGGGGTTTCTGTGGAAATGCACAAAACACAAAGTGCTTTCGCAAGCCTCACCGTGGCTATGAAAACATTGACATCTATTTCCTCACAAAAAAAGAAGGTCGTTTTTAATGTGATTCACTCCCCACCCCCCTTGCCAACCGGACTCGGCAGCGGCTGCAGCACAAGAGAGAGAGAGAAATGAAGAAGGGGAAGAAAGAAGAAAAGGGAGAGAGAGAATGAGAGGGTTGGGGAGACCCCTTAGCCCAATTTTTTTTCTTTTAATGTATGTTCCCCCGGTCCTATTCTTGACATCAAAGTTGTTAAATGCGATGAGGCGAAGCGAGGCGTTGAGCATGTTATGAAGCGAGGTGTAATCCTCGAGGCGTTGGAGCGTAAGCTTCATGATCAATCGGGGTCCAATCGAACCCGATCCATTTTCACCCTCGAGTCCCTGACCCCTAGGGCATCCTCATCTCTCTCTCTCTCTCTCTCTCTCTCTCTCTCTCTCTCTCTCTCTCTCTCTCTCTCTCTCTCTCTCTCTCTCTCGTTGAACAACTCATAGGAAGCAATGGCAAAATCCTCTTTTCCCCTAAAGAAAAGAAAAAAGAAACCCTAGAAAGAAACAGAGAACGAAAAAGAAGAAAAGGAGGGAGTAAAGTGAAGGTGGTCTTGGGAGGGTAGAGGGGCTCAAGGAAGGATGTATCTGTACAGCCTGACGTTGCAGCGGGCGACTGGGGTGGTGTGCGCGATGCATGGCAGCTTCGTGGGTGGAAAGATGCAGGAGATCATGGTAGCGCGGAAAAAGGTGTTGGAGCTCCTCCGCCTCGACGACACTGGAAAGCTCCAGTCCCTCCTCTTCGTCAAGGTCTTCGGCGGCGGCCGCTCCCTCGCCCAGTTCCGCCTCACCGGCTCTCAGAATTACTACATCGTTGTTGGGTCTGACTCCGGCCGCATCGTCATCCTCGAGTACAACAAGGAGTACAACGCCTTCGACAAGGTCCACCATGAGACCTTCGGCAAGTTCGACTACCGTCAAATCATCCCCGGCCAGTTCCTCGCCGTCGACCCCAAGGGTTGTGCCATCATGATCAGTGCTTGTGAGAAGCAGAAGCTCATCTACATCCTCAACCGCGACACCGCTGCCCGCCTCACCATCTCCTCCCCTATCGAGGCTCACAAGTCCCACACCCTTGTCTACTCCATCGCTGTCGTCGACTGCGACAACTCCGTCTTTGCCGCCATCGAGCTCAACTACTCCAAAGCCGACCAGGACCCCTCCGGCCATGCTGCCATTGACGCTCAGAAGCATCTCACCTTCTACAAACTTGACCTCGGCTCTCTCGCAAGTGGTCTGAGCCCATTGACAACGGTGCCAACCTGCTTGTCACCATCCCCATGGCGTATTTTGGCAGGAAAGCGGCAGTTTGTAGGGAGTACACAGATGCGTACGCTTAAGAAGCGAAGCGTGTTTCAACTTGAGGTGTGCGCTTCACATGAGTGAAGCGTGCGTTTCAAGCCTGAAACGCCTCACTGCAATGCCTCGATACCTTGAGTGTGTGCTTCGCCTCTGAGGCGTACGCTTTAGGTACTGAGGCGTATGCCTCTCACAACACTGCTTGACATAACAGGGGGTGGAACGGTGAAACACTGTTTCAGAGACATGGTGGGCGCATCTTCCGTGCATCCACCACGTCTCTTGTTTGGTGGCCTCAGTGTGATTTGTG